>NC_056737.1:1292188578-1292338578 GCF_019279795.1 Protopterus annectens
TCCTAAGGTAACACAGCACCTGACAGTGTGCCATAACATGGTTGAGTGAGTACAATGCTTTGCCAGGCATGTGGCCCTTGGATTAACTATAATCCTCTTATTAGGCATGGTCGTAATAGCATACCTACAAATATAACACTGTACAACTCCAGCTAAGTTAGGGTCATGCTGCTACACCCTTGGAGTTGATATCCTCAAACACACTGTCTGTAGGCACTTCTTGCAGTGGAGATGTGGATATCTGTGCATGCACAGAGACCTTGTTCAACTTTGCAGTCATTACTTTGGCCTTGCTTGTCTATGGTACCTCTCAAGCAACTAGACATCAAAATGAAGGTTGTGTGACATGATGTTACTTAAATGTATAGTATGACATACCTAGGACATGAGTGAGGTGCACACACGTTGGCCAACGGTAGCCACTCCTCTGCAGTAGGCTCAGATCCATGTCATGCAGATGTGCACCATGATGCTATTGAAGGTCAGGCTGCATGAACTGCTGTGAAATTGTCACCAACAGGAATCACTGCTGCTGTGGTGCTTGTTCAAGCAATCTTGGACATTTATGTCACTGGACATTGAACATTACATTGTGATGCTATAGCTATGCTCTGACTCACCATCTGGTCAGTACCATAGTGAAATCCTAACAACCCTGGAATACAAGGCATAATATATGCTAAACTCAAATGAGTGTTTTGGTTGCTAATTAAGGTATCTACCCAGAAAATGGTATGTGAAGCCTACAGAGACTTGCATGATGTGGGACAACTATGTGGATGAACAAACAGGCTAAGGCTTGCTACTCATGTTCAGCTTCGTACTGACGTTTTGCTTCTGGTGAGAGACAAGCATAGAAGCATGGTATCCCAGGAGAGAATAGATGTGGTGAGACCAGCAGTAGTAGTAGCCAGGCACCAGCATTGCAAGGGACTCCCCTCCTGTCAACATTCCTCACAAGGTAATTGTGCCATTTCAGTACACACTGTTTAAGTAGTGTCCAACTGCAGAATAACTGTCTAAACATGCTCTCCTTACCTTCACAGGATGTATGCATGACTTTTCCCTCCATTGTTTGTCTGTGTTCTGTACAAACACAGACATCTTGGATGACTATCTTGTTGGAAACCATGATGGAACTAACTGCAATACTTAGTTGCACACAGGACAGCTAGCATCCAGTGATAAACACTGTCCCCAGCTGTCTCAGTACTCTTACATTTAAAGCCATGAAAAGACTTATCATGGAAATGATCAGTAACAATGTAGAACAACTGCAGACACTGGCCCAAACCCAATTTGTTTTGTTCAATGTCAGATCATGTCTATCCTAACCAGTGGACCTCATTGAGTGTTAAACTATATAATGGATGAGGGGAAAATGATTCACTCCACCTACAATGGCCATAGAAGGAATTTGACAAGATTAGGCCATCACATTTGTTGAAACACTGTACAGGTTATTTACAAACTAGTATGTCAACCGGTGGATAGCCAAGTGCCTGATAGTCATTAACTAGGAAGATAGCATTAGATAGTGCACCACTACAATGAGGCCAGTCACCAGTGGACTTCTGTCACACAACATTCCTGGGACTAGCCCCCTAGCCATACCCTTTTCTGCAGTCATGGTCACTGTCAGTGACCTCATGATAAGTACATTTGCAGATGATTATAAATTAGGAGTTGACACTGAAACCCCACACAGAACCAATAGTTATCCATGATGGGCTTACACACACATTCAGTTATTGTCAGAGCCATTGACAAATACTAAATGCCAAGGAATGCACAATACTATACTTTTGGAAGTCATCTACCCATGAAAAATATCATATTGTCTGCACACATCCAACAGTTGACCCATTAGTCAGGACCTTATGGACATAGAGAGTGATGTAGCCTTTTGATATTGTTACATTGTATTTGGCACTTGTCACACCTATCATGGAGTGCAATACCACCTTTGCTATGTAACTACACAGGCATATCTGACAACTGCAACAGACACAGAGGTTCCACAGTAAACCAATGCACAGTGTACATAATATGTCCTTTGCAGACCGTGTCATAGCCATAACTGTGTATTCTGTCTCCTACATGCTTTGGAGGGGAGGTGTATGGCTGCCATACAAGGAGGTGTCAGACCCCACTGTGTACCTCCTGCATATCCAAGAAAGGACTAGCAGAAGAATTACCTATTCTACACAGCTACATCTTGACTGTGGTATAAATAGGATATGCTGGAGAGAGAGGCATGTTAAATACACAATACACCATATATGTAACAGGCTCCCCGTCCATATGAGGCACACTTCCACTGTAATGCACATCAGGTGCAAGTTACACAATGGGATGTGGAACAAGACAATCATAACTAGTTTAGGACAAATGCCTGTAATGGACACAGGGAAATTGTAGATGGTTTATCTTGTACACCACAGCTTGTCTATGTGTCAGCTCCCAAAAATCTGCTTACACTTATCAAGGGTACCAGACCTTGTCAGAGATTAGTGATGCATGACTAGGCTAAAAGAAGCCATTGTTCCTGTTAGCCTGCTAAACACATATGAACCTATGGAGCCATGCACCTGTAGTGCTTTACCTTTCGGAAGACATTTTTCTTCTGTGCTGGCATTCTATCGTGTGCTCTGACATTTATGGGTTTATTGTACTCGTGTACCCATAGCTGTGTCCTACACAATCCTCAAACTGAAAAAACAGTTCCATGAGACACCTTTCATTGTGTAAGTATACAGCCATTACAACATCATCCAACATAATGAGCACAAAATAATGTGGTTTACTCATTACAAATGGCAGCAAACAATATCTTTCAGTAACCAGTACAAATAACATGTCAAAGGCAACAATGGATGAAACAAATACATATTAATTTAGATAGTCATCCTGTGCATCGGACACATAGCTTCATTTCCCTGTATCGATGAAGGATGACAGGGATGTGGCACAGGTATCATCACTTGCACAGAGTGTTGCGTGGGGGTGCAGGAAGCCTATGCTGACCCAACAGGTTGGTAAGCACATTTGTGAGTCAGTAAGGGAAGCAGGAAAGATGGACTATGGAAATGTGCCATGTGCGTCTGTAGGTGACCTGATTGTGACAGTTGTATGAGAATGTCTGTGTGAACACAGTCAAGCTCAGTGCTAGCCCTATATGTCAGTATATTGGACAGCTTTGAACCAAGCATGGTAGAACTGACAGTTCACCGTCTCTGCCCCTGAACATGGGAACTGGCTCTGCCAGGAGTTACACTGGCACCTCCATGCCCAAGGTCAGAAGTGGGGCTACTACCTGAGGATGACTGCTGTCTGCTGGGACCATGTCCTCCACAAGAATGACCAGAAGCATGAGCCCATGGCCTGCCACATCTTGGTGTGGACAGCACACTCCCCTCTGGAATGCTGAATGTACTGCCACTATGGGAACATGACTGTGCACGGCCACATGAATTTTCAGCAAATGTAGTTGCTGACCTACATCCACAAGTCTGACGATCAACTCCAACCAGACGTTCCATCAGAGACAATGTGCAGTCCAAGACAGATATTCTGCAATCTGTCTCAGACCAACGTCTTTCCACTGCATCTGTCAACTGATCCAGGATATCAGCAATGCAGTGGAGGCAGTCAGAGATGTCAGACTGTGCTGCATCCATAACTATGAACATTCATATGGAGTTCCTTTTGGAATATGCCTATCCCTCCATGATGGCCCTAAACATATGCTGAGTGGCATGTGATGAGACAGCTGCAACAGGTGGTGGAAGGACAGCAGACCTCCTATGAGCACCCCTATCAATCTGCCTGTGTGGAACCTCGCCATCTCTTTGGCTATGGCCAGTATCAACTCTCACTACAGCCCGAGTAGCCACACATTCCTGTTCAATGTCCTCACCTTCTGACTGTCCAATATCTGTGGTCTCAGGGGACTGGGTATGCATAGGCATACTGACTGTATACAGTGATAATGAGGGCAGAAGAGAACTGTCAACCTCTGTGAGAGATCCAGCCCCTGCAACTCCCAACTGTGCCTCACTTTGGCCACCATCATCATCATCAGTCTGATGAGAAACTGACATCAGGTTGTGAAGGGGGAAGAGACCAACCACCTTGGTCACCTGTGATAAAGAGGGAAAAGCAGTGCATTAATACCTGCACTACTATGCTCTGCAGTACTATCTTGCAATATGTGTTAAGCTGTATACAATACTGTCAGCATTACAGACTTGTTTAACCCCCAACCTCATATATTTGGACATAAGGACATACTTTTCTAACAAGCATCTCTAGTTACTTAATCAAGAATCTCATGAGCAACAGTGACGTACACTGCTGACATTTGGCAAACCTCTGCACAGCTGACATATATGGCAGTCAAAATCTGACAACCATCATTTGTAAAGTTCTGTTTCAAGAGACTGTCATTTAGTATAACCTATTTATCAAAAGCATTTGTATGGTGTATGACTTGTTAAAACAGCATGAGGGTGTTGTTGCTATCATCATAGATGATATACTAATGTTTGGTCTAGATAAAGATTCTCATGATTGAAAATTAGAAATAGTGCTCTAAACCATTAAGAATACAGGTCTGAAATGGAATAGAGACAAGTGCTGCTTTAGAAAGTCTGCATGTCAGTATTTTGACCATCAGTACTAGTGAAACCAAACCAGACACAAGCAAGGTCAGACCAATAGCCAAACTAAAGAGTCCAGCCTATGTGATTAAGTTTATGACAAGCTCCAGTAATGATTAATGTCTTGAGAAACATTTTTCCAGATCGGTCTATCATGATATGTCCACTGACAGACTTGTTAAAGAAAGTCATACCCTGGTCATGGGTGAAGGCTCAAGACCAATGTTTCAGCAGAGAAAAACAAATGCTGAAAACTGCTCCACTGCTATCGTACTAAACCAGCAAACAGTGAGTGCTGATGCTAGTAGCTATGAACTAGGTGTTGCATTAGTCCATTTGGATGAACAGACATTGCATTCTGTTACTTATTGCTGTAGAATGCTAACCAATATTGAACAGAGACATACGCAGATCGCGCAGGAGTACTTTGTGAGTGTGTGGACATGTGAGAGATTTTCCAGATACCTTTTAAGGCTGGATAGTTTCTAATTCCAGCATAACAACAAGCCACTGGCCCCACTAATAAATTCCTACTATCTGGACAAGGTGTCACCCAGATGTCATGGACTACTTATGAGGCTGAGGCAACTCAATACAAAAGCAATCCATTGTGCCTGAGGCAGACATTATCCATAAATCCTGGCATTCAGTCTGGTCTGACAGTTATAGGCTGTTTATGATGAGTGAACTGTTAACTTTCTTAGTGTGCTATTATTTTGTACAATATTAAAAATGTTGTTTTACTACAAATGCTAGTGTATCCTGTTGTTATTGACACTACTTGCCAGCATGACTGGGTAATAAGAGGAGCACATAGTGTCACTTAATTGATGTTTCTCAGATTGTGTGGTTTATTGTGGAGGTTTGCCATCATGAGGCATTAACCTCACTGCGTCTAACGAGGGTGATGTCCTGTGATGACTGCAACTGCAGTGTCGTTTATTCCTCCACTAAAGTGGATGTGAGCAATTGGTGTTGGTCCTTTTCCTTGGATGTAATTTTTTTTTTTTTTCTGGAAGAAACAAGGTAAAGCTTTGTTATGATTACCTTCCTTTCACTAGATTGCATAACTTAAGAAAATCATCTGAGGGATCAGCTGTAATTTCTACTTTATTTATGCCATTATAAAGAGAATATTTCACAACAATCCATTCATATGCGGGATTTGCAGCTGTGGATGGTTACAGTTTATTCTTTAATTCAATCGATCTGAACATAGTAAGACTTCACAGCGAAAGTGCTGAATCCAAAATTTAGATGCAGGTAACATAAAGAAAGATGCTGTCTACATTAAATTCATTTTAAAGTTATCACAATTTGTAGCAGATATGTAATTACCTTCAGAACAGGCAATCACGTCACCTCAAAGCACCTTCACTGCATAAGGAAAGAAGCATTAGCATTTCAGTTAACCATACCAGTAAACTCCATGGGTATCTCAGAAAACAAAAGGGTTAAAATGAAACTTTAAATAAATGGACAAAATGCTGTGTATTGCCAGCACTTTCGGAATCAGCTGCCTGATGGCCATGAAAAAGTAAACTTATTGCTGCATTTACAGACTCCCATATGAAGTCATCTAACTTCACCTCTTTCAATTAATCAAGATAAAAGCCCAGTTTGAAAACTGCAGGTGCTACAGTACTGAAAATCTCTAAATGAACTGCAATAACATGGAGCAGAAGTAAATATTGTTAGTTAACAGAAGCCAATAAGCCATGCTTTAAAGTAGAGGCATATAAACTCAGTATTGTTGAAGCCAGCAAAATCTGATTAAATCTGATAAAATCTCTGGCAGATTTATTTTACATTACAATTATCTGCATTGTGTTCAGTGTAATATTAAAAGAAAGGTGCAGGAAATGGTTATAGTAAAACTAGGCCTGTAACTAAATGCAAAGCAAATGCAGCTTACATCACATAGGAATCACTAAAATACTTTGTTCAGTTTACACCGGTGCTTGTTGTACAGTTATGTACTCTGCTAGAATGGTTCAAAACAGTAAACTATGATGGTACTTTTTTCATTTGAATTAATTAATAAAATCATCTTCTGCTGAGTAGTATATGGGAAAAATAAAAAAGCCATTGATAAAATCTGATAAAATGTTTTCAACTGCTGCTGATACTGTTCAGTCACTAAATGGTACACATCTGCCTGTTTCATGGAAATAAAATCAAACACTATTGGATCAGTTTGGGGATTAATAGTTGTTGTTTGCCACTAAGCCATGCTGTTATTCTTTGTCACGAAACAATGAAGTGATTTTTATTTCATATGGCAGAAATATTGAATGTGTTTTTTGTTCTGCTTAACAAAAAGAGAATGATTAGTCTGGCACTTGGTTTCTTTGGTATGTAAGGGGGGAGCAGGTGATGAATACTTTCTGAGGAGTGGTTGGAGGTTCTCTAAAACACAGATCTGTCCTATACTTTACCATTTCCCCGTGTTCGTTTACATAATATTATAATAATATCAGCACTAAATGTTTTGATTGTTTTGACTTTCTTCTTATTGGGATTAGTGAGATGTTGATAATGGCATATGATTAAGGATTACTAAACGTATCATTTGCAAGTTGCCTAGTATTCAACACTTGGCCATTTGGGAAGAAGGGCTTAGACTGATGACAATATTGTGGAGGTGTTATGCTGTGTCTTAAGTGGTAGCATCTCAGGTTATCTCTTGTGTGGGAAGATAACAGTTTCAGATGGGCAAATAATATTTATCTCCAGCCTGAATATAAATAATTTACTGTTATTAAAAAGTTTACTATTCAGGTCTTTCAGTCATTATTAGAATTTGTTATGGAAACACAACAATGGCTTTCATTGAAGCGTTGTGTTTCTACTAGTCTTTTTTAATGATTAAAATGGTTAAGAAATAATTTATATCAATTATATTCATTAAGCTTAAGAGATTCTCCAGAAAACTCCAATAACATATTCAGGTATGTCAAGAACAGTTCTAATAAAATGGTTTATAAAATAAATGATTCAAATGATAACTTTAATTAATGAGGCAGTTTATTCAAGAATAATTGACCTTCAGCCAAATAATAAGAAAATCATTTTTATCATTGTGTTTCTTGGCAATTGTGCTATGTTTCTTTCAAAACCTAATATTTATGTGTGACTATGTAGGTAAGTATGAAGTAATCTGGTTGTATTTTTTCAATCTATTCTGTGTATATTTTATATTCAAGGATATTATGAAAGATATATGTAGCACAAAAGTAAATGCTGTCTGAACTAAGCAATATTTCAGATAATTATAATTTTTTGGAAGAAGCGTCAAGGGTTTTGCATTGTTATGTTTTTTAAATACTGGATTTGCCAGTGTTGATTCTCTGTAGAGCTACTGTGACATATTCATTAACTGATTTAAGAGGATTTAAACGATTATGTGCTCTGCGTGGATACATAAACTCTATTTGCATGCCATATATTTTAGATTTCTTTCTTAATTTATAATTGCATGAAGCTGTTTTTTTGTAGAAAAAGTTTATTTATATGAAAATGTTTTATTACAACTGTTTCAGTCCTTTCATCTTAAGAACTCTTAGGCAGGCATTATAAATCTGCATCTTTTGTCTAAAAGAAAAAAGTAAGTGTATTTGCTGTAAAACCTGAAGTTTGAGAACTATTTTTTTCTTTCTTGGTGTATTCATCTCTTTATGTCATTTTTATATTCAGCTCTCTATAGTAGTAGCTCTACCAACTTCATGAATCCAAAATGACCAGGGTAGAGTTACAGAAGCTCCATCCTCTTCTTCACTACCTTGATTCTGATTTAAACCTCACCCATGAGTATGACATCATGCCATAGAGATGGGGTACACTCTACACAGTACCTTACAATGCCCAATTAATGACTGTATGGGAGTCTTGCTATACCAAGAGTAAGTGATGATATTTCAAAACATTGTAAAGTACTGGCAATCATTACCCATTGCTGGTGTAGCATGGCAGACAAAGCCATGTTGTATTATAGCTTCATGCAGATGGACCTGAGCATCTAGGCATATAGGCAGTGTTGCATGACAGCAGCACCATTATATGACAGGTGGGAGAATGTTTTCATGTCAAGTAACAAATCTTTCATTCATGCACTTTCAACATCCATGGAATGGTATGGGGATGTGGTCGGAATATCTCCACCTCTGCACATTGGTAACTTTTGGATTGTTGTATAGTGTGAGCCATTGTCATGGAAATTTTGAAATTACTCACATATCACATTACCATGGCTGCATTCAGGCCTCAGCTGTCCAACCAATGACTCCCCAAAGGTAGTGGTACAGCTCCAGCTATATGTGGGACCTCATACTGCAAACAATGTGGCATCTGACAAGCTTGACATCCATTACCAATTTCTTCATATGGAGCTGTAACAATGCTGCAGTAGCCCTTTTACTTCAGTGGGCTACTCTAGTGCTTTGAGGTTTTTACTGCCATGCCTTAACAGTATAGAGTCCCTTAAGTGTTCCAAGTCTGACTCACTTTTTGGAATCAGGCATACACAAACAAGAATTAATACATTTTATTTATTCAAAACTGATCTCTGAACTTGAAATTTTAGGATTATACCTTGCTCATTATTGGATCATAATGCTTTAATGTATAAGAAAAACAAATAATAGAAAATTAACCCCCACATTCAGCATGTTCTGCATGGAGTGCAGGAATAGTGCAAGAACTGCTGCATGCAATATGGCCAATGAGCGATCCAGGAACGAGCTCTCAGGACGTGCACGAGCGCCCCTACACTATTCCTGCATGAACATCACTGCTATATGCTAATTACCTCATTTGCTCGTGAAAACCATACAAATGAGGTGAATTAGCAATCCAGAAAGCAGGCAGGCATCTGTGCAGGAATAGTGTAACCTGCAGAAATGTATTCGGTTACTAACCGAATACATTTCTGCAAATTACAAAACGGAGGCATGACAGCTTGAAAGAAAGCATGCATTCAATGTAGTAGGCATGCCAATTGGCAAATATATGGCCATTGGCATGAAAAATAGTTGCAATATTATAAAAACAAAGGGGTTTTTTTTGACTGATCTTGGCCATTTAAGCGTAGGGCAGTGGTGCACAAATGGGATCGCCACGAAAATACGAAAAAAAGTGAAAATAAGCTTTTATACCCAAATCAGCATTTTGCCATAATAGTCAATGGCATGCATAAGACAACAATACCAGGGAATAGTGGTTGCTAAGGGGGAAGGCTCAGTAGAGTGTGGTAACTATGAATTAGCATTCTGGTTTATGTAAATGAGGGGATTGATACTGAATCACAGATTTTCTCTCAGTGTTAGCTTGCACCCAACTGTGTAGGTGCAGCAGCACAATTGTATAAGTATAAGAGGTGGGTGATCTCATAAGGGGGTGTGTAATGCACGCTGTAAGCTTACTGGAGCTGTGTAGCCTGTGTTTGCCCTTAGCTAAGCAAAGCTAAGGAAGGGGGTGTGTCTCCCATTGTTGAGCACTGTTTTCCCTGCTTAAACGGGTGTGCATGCCACTCACCGGGTCTTAAACAAAAAAAAAAAAAAAAAAACAGAAAATAGCACTGTTCACATCTGAGCACTGGGTATGCACGGCGCACCTCGGGGCTTAAACGGGAAGGCAATGGGAAGGGAAAACAGCAGTAGGAAGGCAATCAAAGAGAACTAGCATAGCTGGCAGGTAAAATGTATCAGAATCAGTCAATTACAAAGGCAGCAGCCCAGCACACTACTGTAAACTATGCATACACCTTTCAGTCTGTTTTTTCCCACAAACTCTACACCACCGGTGTACACAGATGGGAAATTTTACCTGACAAAACTAACAAAATGTTAGGTCTGCTGTCACTCTCGTACATCAATATGTGCAAGAGGTTGTGGGTGGTGAGGATGTGAATGCTGATGACCATCCCACAGTGAGGAGGAGGAGAAGAGTGTACAGACCCAGGGTAACCTACCAGGGGCTACATGAGCTGGAGATAGTGGAACACTATAGGGTGGACAGGGACATTCTACAGCAAATTATTGAGCTGTACCAGCCCTGCCTCGCACACAGAACCAACAGAGGGGAACCCATCCCAGTGGATACCAAGGTATGTGTAGGCTTAAGAATACTAGCCACAGATACCTTCCACTGGGCAACTGGAGATATCATGGGGATCTCACAGGCATCAGCATTCAGGGTACTCCACAAGTTCCTGGATGCCACGTCAACTCATGCCAGTGAGCACATATATTTCCTCAACACCCGTGAGGTGTTGACTAGCAATATGTGTCTCTTCCACCAAATAGCAGAATACCCTGATGTAGTGGGTGCTGTAAACTGCACACACATACACTTCAAATCACCACCAGGTGAGCGGATTAGGGTCTACATTTATTTTTATTTTACTTTTGTTAACCAGGATAGTCTGACTGGATACATGTCCATTTTCAGTGGAGCCCCGGGAGAAAAGCTCCAAATGTAGTTACAAAAGCAAACATAACATAATACAAATTTAGCACAGTTTACAGACTCTGTTGAGACATATAAGTTATACAATCTCACTAACTTATGATATAGCTTAACAAATTAAAACACAAATAAGTTGCAGGTAAAATAGTATTGATACACAAATATAACTAAAGATTTATTCAGGCTTGGAGCAAGGACATAACCAATGACAACTGAAATACTGCTTGAAACTTTTCTTGAATTGAGATAGGGTAGTCTCTAGAGTAATTTCAGCAGGCAGTGAGTTCCAAGTTTTGCCGAAAGAGTTGGCGAACAGAGAGTCACTGGCTGAGTTGTAGGATTTGGCAGTTTGTATTACCAGTCTATTAGATGAGCAAAGTGGTCTGAGGTTGGAGTAGGGGTAGATAATGTATTTAAGTGCAGGTGTATTTTCAGGTTGGTTAAGTACTTTATGAGCCACTATACATTGGTTGTACTAAATTATCCTGGGTAGTTCTAGCCAACCAAGATTATTTAGGTTTTTACAGTGATGTGTTCTGTAGGGCAAACCAGTGGTAAATCTATATATGTGATTATAGCAGCTAGAGAGTTTGTTAAGATCAGTTTTGTTTAAGTTGGTAAGTAAAGGGGATGCATAGAAAAGGGTAGAGAGTAGATGTGAGCAGACAATGGCAGTTCTAGCAGGTGGGGTTAGGAATGGTTTAATCATATATAGTGAGACAAGTTTTTTATTAATGGTTTTGATAGTTTTATTGACATGCACATCAAATTTAAGATTATCTACAATAACACCTAGGTGTTTCATGTAGACATCTTGGGAGATTATGGTGCCATTATTAGACTTAATGGAGAAGGATAATACTGGGGACCTTTGAGTGGGGGAGAAAAGTAATAGTTTTGTTTTGTTGGGGTTTAAAATCATATGATGATTAGAAAGTCAATTTTCAACTAAGTTAAAAGTATTCTGAGTTAATGTCTGCAAATCTGGCTGGGAAGTGGCAGAGCAAATCAAAGTGGAGTCATCCATGTATTGAATGCAGTTTGCTTTTGGGATGACAGTATGGAGGTCATTAATGAAAATGGAAATCGAAAGAGGTCCCGGAATAGACCCCTGGGGGATACCTAGGGTGTTGGGTTGGAGCTTGGATAGTTTATTCTGCCATAGGACGGCTTGTTGTCTGTCACACGATAAGATTGGAACCATTGGGAAGAATGATTATCTAAAGAAATTGTTTTCAGGGTGTGGATGAGTAGTTGGTGGTTAACCATATCAAAAGCCCTTGAGAGATCCAAAAAAGGGCTGAGGATAATTTATTATTGTTTCTGTTATAGTTTATAGCAATGGAGAAGGTGAGGAGGGCTGTGGTAGTACTATGATGTGGCCTGAAGCCATGCTGAGAGTTTGCCAGTAGGTTGTTCTGGATTAGATAGTGCAGAAGCTGTTTATAGATGCACTTTTCCATAATTTTAGCCAGTGGTGACAAGATAGCTATGGGTCTAAAATTCGACAGTTCAGTAGAGCTACCACCTTTATGGAGTGGTATAACAAGAGACATTTTCCAGATAGAGGGGACTGTAGCTTCTGATATGGTACAATTTATTAGAATGGAGATGGGATATGCTATGGTGTCTGCAGCTTTTTGCAGATATTCAGCAGAGAGAAGATCAGCAGATAGGTTAGTGGGTTTTAACTTTTTAATTAGGGTACGAATAAAAGATGTAGAGACTGTTTGGAATCTAAAGGAGTGCAGGGTACTAGGAATGGCAACCTGCATGTCAGAGGAACTCAGAGGTAGCTGGCCAGCTAGGGCCTGGATAGTCTCAGTGAAGAAACTATTAAAGGTGTTAGTGACATCTTCTGGTAGTTTATCAATAGAGGCTGAGGGAGTTGGTGTGGTGGTTTGTCTTGGGTGCAGTAGTTTATTTATACCTGCCCAAAACTTTTGAGGGTTATTTTGATTTCTCTGCTGTAGATGGAAGTAGACTTTTTTATCTAGTAAACTGGATATTTTTGTCTCATTCCTTAATTTCCAATATTTAATTTGATCTAGAGTGGCGTTAGTGGTATGCCACGTACCCCATGCCTTGTTTCTGGGTGTGATTTTTGATTTGGTATCTCTAGAGAGCCATGGTGCGATTTTTGTTTTGGTCCTAATGGAGCATGCAGGAGCATGAGAATCAGGGATGGCAAGGAATTTATTGTTAATGTAACAATGGCTTCATCCAGGGGCAGGTATTTTAGGGCAAACCAATTGCATGATTTGAGTTCATCCTGAAACTTGGTAGGATTAAAGCTCTTATTATTTCTTACTGTTCTATAGGTGGGCTGGTGGGAGTTATTGGTTTTGTGTTTAAATATAAAGGTAAGAAAGTGATCACTGAGGTCATTAGGGAGGGTCCCTGATGCATACATTTGGGGGTGACTATTGATTAGTATCCAGTCTGGTATACTTTCTTTGTGTTTAGGTTTGCCTATCCTGGTAGAGGTGGATATGACCTGTGTAAACCCATATAGGTTTACATGGGTAGTAGGAGATTCCAGGGAGCAGGTGTTCCAGTATATGTTAAAATCTCCAAGTACTATAGTTTCTTGGGGATAGGTACTAGCTGACCAGTGGAGGATATCTTCTAGGGTGTTGGCATTATTCTCTGGGGGAATGTACATGCAGACAATATTTATGCATTTGTTTTTATTAATCTGAAATTTGGTAGAAACAATTTCTGCATTATTGACCTGGGGTGGTTGTATGGGGTCTAAAATAACATTTAGTGTAGATTTGAAGAGTACAGCTACCCCGCCTCCCTTCCTAGTAGCATGGTCAAGTCTAAGTATATTATACCCAGGTGGTATCTGAAGTTGATGGCTTTAACCAGGTTTCAGTTAGACACAGTAGGTCAGGGGAGTGGACTACTAAAAAGGCATGTAAGTTATGTACTTTATTGTTTATGCTTTTAATATTTAGATGGCAAACCAGGAGGGAGTCGGGGATCCTGTTTATAGATAGTGTTTTGGTAGGGTTATTAGCATAAGAGGTGGAGAACAGTGGATGGGCCAGGGTTTGGGTGAATGTCTCCATCCATTGTGAGGTTATAGTGTAAGTTTACAATAAGTTTCAGGAATTTGTTTATTAGTTTTTGATAGTGTTTGGATTTTCAACTGATGTATCTAGAGTTAAAAGGCTGATGGTATATTGTGGTTAAGGAGTTGGATATAGGACTAATTATTGGGTGACCTAAATTATTTGATGTAATTGGGGCGGTGGTTTGACATTTTGGGTAGTGAAATCCTAGGTAATACTGATTTTCATAAGTGGAGAGGAGATGTGGAATTAACATAAGGGATAGCAGACAGAGTAGTGACATTGTACTGGATGGTGACATAGTGAGAGGTAGAGTCAATATCTTTATTATATGGTCACCATGATATGGAGGATGGACAGGAAATGGAGAAGGGAGATGAGGGGTCGAGTTTAAAATGAGGCGTACAATACTGATTGGTTCTGATAGGAGGGGGTGTGGTTTTATGGCTATAAATTTATCAGCACTGGGGGCGGGTGGGAATTGGAAGCAGGGAGAGGCATGGAGTGAGCCCGAGTGCAGCGAGGGTGAGTGGAGCAAGGCTTAACCAAACACAAGAATCTTAGAGCCTGCAAATATAAGGTAAGTACACTAGGGATTTATAGAAAGGCTTTTTATGTTTTGTTTTATTGCTTAAAGTGTTCCATTAGCAATTTACATAAACCGCAAGGGCTTCCCCTCCATCAACTGCCAGTTCATGTGTGATGCCCAGGGCATTAAGTTGAATGCGTGTGCTAACAGCCCTGGAAGCTATCACGGCTCCCACATCTGGCATATGACACAGCTGTACCAGTCATTTGCCAGTGGGGACATCCCATATGGCCACCTAGTAGGGGATGCTGGCTACACACTGGAGCTGTGGCTGATGACACCCCTCAGAAATGCACACACACCTGAACAAGAACTCCATAATGAGGCACACGCACAAACCAAGATCATAATAGAGTGTGTGTTTGGGATGCTCAAGTCACGGTTCTGCTGCCTGGACATATCTGGTGGAGCCTTGCAGTACTCTCCAGTCACATGTGCACACATGTTCATAGTATGTGCCATGCTACACAGTATGCTCCTGCAAAAACAGCTGCAGCAGAAACAGCATGTGGCATGCCCACAGAGCCCCCCACCACTGCCAAGGCCATCACAGGCACAGAGTGACTTGGAGGAGGAACTACCTGAGACTGCCCATGTAGGCAGAAGGAGACATACCCAGTATGCCCAGGCCTTGGCAAAGAGGCAACGCATAGCACATACACTGACATGGTAAGGGACCCAGAGAATGGCACCTCCCTCTGACTCACACATACAGTAAAAGGGATGCCAAACATGACACTACCTGTGCTTTACCATGTATAGGGAGTGCACTATGTGCATCCAACATAGTCAGCCCTCCAGCACTGTCCTCAATACTGGCCCAGCCACAAGGTAAGTCACTCTTCCTATCAATTACTGAATGGAATAGTATGCTCTGATAGTTGTAGCTATGGTATGGACGCAAGCTTGCAAGGGAATCGGGTGGCTGAATGGGATGGCAGCAGATAGTGGACACCTATATGGACAGCATGAAATCCATAACAAATACTGCTGTCAACGTACTAGGCAGTGCAGGACAAGTTGACAAATCCCACCACAGTACATATGGTGGCCCAAATAACTGTTTGTGTCCATAGGACACACACATGTATGTCAGTGAGGTTCACATACCCACCACCAGCCTCAGCCAGAAGAATAGGTGTAGGTGACCATAAAGAAAGGATGGGCTAAGGCCTCTAATTGATGGTAATGTTGAACAGCCCCCCTCCAGATCTACACAGACAGACTACAATAGGTCTGGCAGTTGTATGTTAGTTCTGAAGGGTAAGAAGTCTGAAACTGAAATGTATGTCAATAAAACCTAAGATCTGTACTCTACTGATATGCCTCCAGTCTGCATGATAGGTCAGAATACAATATGAAATGGAAGCCAACAGAGTACCTGATATACCAGTACAGTCATAGCAAATGTTTAAAGTCGTCAGGTGTGCCCCCCCCACAATCCTATGTAGAAATGCAGTAACATGTAAGTGTGAGGAGTATTATCAGTGGAGCACAGATTACCCGAGCTGGCTCAATCTACACGATTGATTGTTGCATGTGTACAATATGCAGGGGGGTGTGTGTTAGGTTGTTGTGTGTTCAATATTGTCTGGACATTGTCAGCATGTAGGCATGGGGGAGTTGTGTCTCGGTGGCCTATGGGCAGTACTGTGGTTGACAGGGCCATGTTCTGAAAACTGCAGTGCCACCCACAATGCTTCTCAGCAATACCCATGTCAGCAGTCATCCATACTTACTGTCCAGATGTCAATACCTGTCACCATCTGAAAGATGGACATGACATGAATGTGGGCCCATACATACACACAGTACACAAGTGGAAGTACCCTAGACAGAGTGCATAAAATATAACTGTCAACTGCACACAAATGTGGAATTGTATATGCAGGTTAGCAGCACATTAGTTGTCCATGTAGTATGGAATACTGGTGTAGTCTGGCCAATAACTGGCAGACCATAAAAGGCACAGTTATAAAGTAATGAAAGACTGCCTATGTCCCCGCACAAGGCAGCATAAGGGGAATGCCCCAGGTATATCTGTGAGTCAGCTGCAAGTAGCCTCCATATCACACATGCACTCAGCTCAACCCACCATCAGCCACAGGTTTGTCACAGGTCATATCCTTGCTGTTGGGAATGAGTACAGTATGACCCCACTTCTGTATGGGATGCTGAAGAGGTGTCCTATGCAGGAGTGTCCCTAGCTGTAAGCAGCACCCTACCTGCATCCAGACCAATGGATCAATATGGACAGGAAGTATGGGCATTAACACCTCACACACTTACCCTGTCACCCCAGGGGAATCCACTGGCTCACAGCCTGGGAATGTAGGAGTGACAGAATGCACTGGCCTGCTACAGATGGCCTGCATAACTACCAAATGGCCTACAGTCCTCTGTCAAAGGCCTGTGCCTCACCCATAGTGCCAATGTATGGTATCTCATGGGGTCCTAACTAACAACCTAACACATACCATGTTGACAAATCCCAGTAGCATGCCCCCATGTCCTACTGCATTAACAGTGGACCAATCCATAAATACCACTGGGATGAAGGGCCAACTATAGGGATACTTCTCAGATATCGCTAGCATAATGTTAGGAAAAGGATAGAATAACAGAGGGGGGGTAGAAGCATGGATGTTATGGAGTGTCTGAAGTCTGAAACTCTGATGTGTGCCCATACTACCCCTGCCTGCAAACCCAGTAATGGGTGGCTACAAACCTCCTCGTAAACCACAATGTGAAGGGGAACTGACCAGGTATATGAGCCCTGCCTCTAGGTAACCTGGGTGAATCTGTACAGCTGAGTGGTATGGCCACAGCAGGATATGGCCATTTTAAGTCAATATATGTACAAGAATGGGATCCTTAGCCACCATAGTACCAAGGTGCTGGACCATTTACACAGACCAATCAGCAAGTGTCTGTAGCTACCCCTCCAGAATGGCAGGAGTGTGCAAGAATGTGTAGGCTATGGACCACAATACTGGACTGTGAGCAAATAATATTATCTGTCAGAAGATGATGACATAATACATCACAGTGTAAAACAGTACCTATGTCTGAATATCTCTGCTAACACCAACCATGTAACACAAGCAGCACAGACAGCAATAGTTACAGTATCCCCCTGTCTTTCACCCACTGTGACTCCATATTGTCAATCTATCTGCATATATCCTGCAGAAATAGGTTGCTAGCTGTAGGTGTAGAACACCAAACCCTGGAGTGGAGTACAACCCTACCGGAAATGGATTCACACACTCAATACAGAAGGTCAATCTGGGCATGCTCCTACACTTAGAGAAATGAAGCCCATGTCTGGCAGCACAGTGGACTATACATATCTGTCACTGGCAGATGTCTGTGCATACACACCAAATTGTACACCATTTATGCTTCACACACACATTGGAAAGGAATACTCATGCATATCTAAGGCCAACAGACTATAATATGTCAAACATACACAGAAATGTGGGGAAGAGAGAGACAGATAGTGACATAGAGATTCCCATTATGAGGCCTGTCACAACCACTACACATCCAATTGGCCTATTTCACATGATGTACAGATGTCAATCACTGTAGAAATTCCTTTTGGTAACCCTTAGCCCTATAGTGTCTGTGGTGCTTGTGATAACTGTGTAACAACATAATACAAATAAGTATTTATGTAGCATTTGTAAACTCAGTCCTGTCAAATGTAAAGTTGTGTGTGACTGAGTGTGTGTGTGTGTGTGTGTGTGTGTGTGTGTGTGTGTGTGTGTGTGTGTATGTCTGTGTGTGTGTGTGTATTTGTATGTGTGTGTGTGTGTGTGTGTGTGTGTGTGTGTGTGTGTGTGGCATGGGTGTGCGTGTGTGTGTGTGTGTGTGTGTGTGTGTGTGTGTGTGTGTGTGTGTGTGTGTGTTTCCAGAGGAATGATTTATGGCCCATTCACAAACACTGCACTTCCCATTGCCCATGTTAGCACTCCTGCTGATGTCAGTCACCTTGAAATAACCCTTTGAGGAAGTCTCAGCCCTATAAGCTCTGTGGTGCTTGTGATAACTGTGTAATACTGTAGTTTAGCAAACTAGTTAGGTAGGAATTCTAATCCCAGACATGGTAACTGTTAAAGTGTGTGTTTGGAGATTAATGATTTTGAGGCCATTCACACTCAGTACACCTCCTATTGCCCTACTTAGCAGTCCTACTGATGTCAGTCACCTTGAAATAACCCTTTGGCCAAGGCTTAGCCCTAAAAGCTTTGTGGCACTTGTGATAACTGCATAATACTGTAGTATAGCAAACTAATTATGTAGGAGTTCTAATCCCAGACATGGCAACTGTTAAACTGTGTGTGTTTGGAGATGAATGATTTTTTAGGCCATTCACACTCACTACACCTCCTATTGCTCGACTGTTGTACTCCTGCTGAGGTCAGTCACCTTGAAATAACCCTTTGGCCAAGGCTTAGCCCTAAAAGCCCTGTGGTGCGCGCAATAACTGCATACTTCTTTAGTATAGCAAACTAGTTAGGTAGGAGCTCTAATCCCAGACATGACAAGTATTAAACTGTATGTGTGTTTGGAGCTGAATGATTTTGAGGCCTTTCACACTCACTACACCTCCTACTGCCCTATGTTAGCACTCATGCTGATGTAAGTCACCTTGAAATAACCCTTAGGCCAAATCTCAGCCTTATAAGCTCTGTGGCATCCGTGCTAACTGTGTAATACTTTTGTGTAGCAAACTAGTTAGGTAGGCGTTCTAATCCCAGACATGGCAACTGTGTGTGTGTGTGTCATCAGCATCCAGTGTGGGGGTGATTGTGTAATAACAGGATCCATTGTGGAGTGGGATTTGCTACATTATTATATTGAGGACCTATATGTCCCAATGTCCACATTACAAGGCCAACAGTTGTCAAACACCATAGAGGTTGTTGTAGACAATCCACAGCCAAAAATGTCTACTGCCATGTGCAATGACTATGTGACTGTATGGATTAGTGAACAATATAGGCAACCATTATAATACCCAGAAACCAGTCTCCATCCACAGATCATACACAAACACACTTGGCTCTTTCTCTCTTTCTTTCTTTCTTTCTTTCTTTCTCTCTTTTGTTCTCTCTGTCTCTCTCTCTCTGGTAGATGTGAAAAAACACATCTGTTTTGCATAGGCAGCAGCTTGACTTTTGTAGGTAATGCTCATGATCAACTGATGGCCTCTGCATGAATTGGAGTCCTCGACTTGCTAACTTTGTGTGCAACAGATGTGGTATCATTCCAATAGCCAATTGCATGGAAACACACTCCTATAACTAAGCACCTCATGTGGGTGTTATCCCTTTTCCTTCACTGTGAGCAGGACTTCATGTGGGTGTCTGACAAACAGCATCACAGAGGGTAGTTGGAAATACCTCTTACAACAAACACTGTGGAGACAGGCCAACAAACTAGAAGTGGATGTTCCAGACATGGGGGCAGAATGTAAGTGTTGCTGTTCTACATTTGAAGTAATGTTGGATTAACAGGGTTTGTGTGGACATGGCTGTTCTGCATGATTTAAAGTCTGGCATGACAGCATTTTGTGGTTGAGAAAACTCTCACCTGTAGGGCTATCTGCAGACCAGCCAGAGTTTGGGGTCTAAGATTTTGTGTGTTACTCACACATTTTCTGTCTTTATAAATACAGTAGCATAATCTGATGATTGCAGTCAGTCCACAATCCATGTGTGCTATTGACTTCATATCCCTCAAAAGAGATATGCCACAACAAACCCTGTTACACCACCGATTTTCTCAGTTTATAACAGCAATATGTCAATACTGAACCTGTGTTTGTGCCTCTGTCCCCGAAGTCTGTCACCCTTTGTCCACATGTCATGCAGTAAGAGGTGGATATGTACAGCATATCATTATTTACTGACATCATTCCTGATATCAAGTCAGTGATAGATCAGACTGCCAGACATGTTATGTATAGGAGGCCTTATATTTGAGGACAGAACCTGGACATTCTGTTGTAGTCTGTACAGTAGTGAGGTCTGTGTACCTATGGTGATTGTTGACAGAGTGTCAGTATTGTGTAGCAGTGTATTGTGAATATGTTATTTGGCCTGTGTACAGACTGGGGTAGATGTCAATGTTCTTGGTCCTGTTCTATCTGATGTTGCATGCTGCTCCAGTTTCTGATACCCTATCATCTTATATGTTTGTAGGGCCATACTGAGACATGTCCCATACCACAGTCAGGCATCAGACTACACTGTGAATTGGGCCAGTATATGTAGGGCTAGTGTGTGAGTGGCAAACATGCTGATGACTTTTATTCACACAGGCCATAGACTGTACTATTACTTAGGCTTAACATTATGTGACTGTGTTGAGATTGGTTGTGGGTAGGCATTTTCACACCGGTATTTGTTACTCCATGCTGTTACATGCCTGTAGTGCCTGCTATATTTGCAATTACAATTGTAGTCCTCCATAGGTAAATTGGGTTAGTGTTGTGACAGTCTGCTTGTAGTTTAGACAGTGCTTGGTGACATGCCTAGCAGCTCAGTGTATTTACCCTAGTGTGATGTTATGTCCAGATATTTGTCAGATGTAATGTTGCCTGGCCACCATACATGTTGTGTATTTCTGACAAAGCAGTGGGATGCTATGAAGATGTATGTCACTAACTAGTGAGAAGTATGTGGGCTTGGGACCTCTGCTCCTCCAGTTAATATGTGTTAGGACAGACAGGAGGGTGTGAATGCATCAACTGTGTGAACTTATCTACTCCAGTATTTGTGATATATCCCCATTTTATGGCTTTAAACATCCCCTTTGTCAGGCTTGGTACACATTTCTTGCACTAAGGAGTTCTGTATATACCTCTCAACTGACCAGATTGTTTCAGACTGTCCACGTTTATTGCTCATATTTCTGCTGTATTCCACAGGATCATTACTGTGATTTGTGTGGTACTTTGTTATGATGATTTTATGATGTCTGTTAGTAACTGATGGAGTATATGTCAGTTTCAGAAGACCCTTCCTTCACAACATGTATGCTGACACAACCCCTGTTACTGTAGCAACATTCTACATTTATAACTGAAATACTTACATTATGTTCCCTTGCATTAAGAGGTTGAGAGTTATGGTGCCGAAGTATGACTCCACTACATGTTATGGACATATGTTTTTACATATATATATATATATATATATATATATATATATATATATATATGGGTCTACTGTATAAGTTTGAAAATACACTTCTTTGAACTTGCACAGTAGACATTGGGTTACGTGAAAGTGCACTTAATTGAAAGTGCAGTTTCGGGAAACCCACTTCAGCGAATGGGCTACTACTGATTTTTGTGCAGTAGTTATGGACCTTAGGGTTAGGGCATAGGTCATGGTAAGGGGATAGCTATTAGGGCTATCCCCTTACCATGACCCGCGCTCTAACCCTAAGGTCTGTGACTACCACACCACAGTGGAGGATAGCCTGTCCTCCACTGTGGTGCAGTAGTCACAGACCTTAGGATTAGGGCACGGGTCATGGTAAGGGGATAGCTATATATATATATATATATATATATATATATATATATATATATATATGTGTGTATATATATATATATATATATGTGTGTGTGTGTGTGTGTGTGTGTGTGTAAACATAAGTGTTGTATATAACTTCTCAGATGTATCCCACCATATTTATCTGATATGTGTATATTTAGATATAAAAACATGACTGATTCAACACTATTTTCACTAACAAGTAGTAAACAATTGTAGTAGTCAAAGCAGTTGTTCACTACTATTCAGTACATGTACTGAATGATATATTTGAAAACACAACTGATATTCTTACAGCTTAGATGGCTTAGTGGCTAAGTGCTGTGACTATAATGTACAGGGTCCTGGGTTCAAGACCTGCATGGGCTATTTATTTTGTTGCTGGGCAGAACAAGGGCTAATGGAGAAAGGGTGATTAAGGTGCTTTAAAGTGGCTTTAAGTGTGTTTCCATGGGTTTGCGCGACGGTAAGTGCTGTTAAAGTATGGTTAAAAGAATACGCTCTTACACCATGTAGGCTTCGCTTACCAGTGCACAAATCTGCTTAACATGTACATTTAAGCAATACTTAAACCTGCTAAGCATCACCCAGCCCTGGTAACCAGTGATCACATTCCAGCCTGATCAAATAGCAGGGTAATGACAAACATGCTGCTATGTGCTGTCATTACAGTAGCAAGAGGAGTGAGTATACTCTATGGGACACCTGAGTATACACGGGTAGTACCACAATCTTTTTTCTTTGTATGCCTTTCATACTTGGGTAGTATCCCAGGTTATATGCAGTCACACTTGCATGTATTGTATCATTACATTACTACTTTTAACCACGTTTTTCCAAGAAAGAGTAGATTGCAGATTGTAGTACTGGAACCATACATCCCTGCATGCAAAGCTGGACTCTGAGTAATGACTATTGTGTTCTTGGTGTTTGAGCTGTATGTTCTTATGTATCTCCTATTGGATATTGATGTGATATGTCGATATTAACTGTAGACTGCTATTTTTTAGGACATGTTATTGAGGACTGCTGTCATGTAGTAATGGCATATCTATCAGTTTCAGATGTCTATCTAACAAAACATTCATCCTAATGCATAACCAGTTGGCTATCTACTTTCTGTCTGTCCTCTGTAAAAATGTGCAGATGTCATGTATTCATCTTGGCTGCTTACATTCAATCTCTGATTGACTGACACTGACATGTCTGTCCAGCTGTGTTATGAATGCCACAGCTAGGAAAGCCCACTCTGTATGCACCACATGCCATGTATACCTCAACCAGACTACCAAAGTCAACAGAACATGTTTGAGTACAAGTCCCTAATCCAGACACTGGCCATGTTATGCAATATATGTTGCATACATGTCAACAGGAGCACATCACTGGCCCTCTTCAAGAGAAAACCAGATGGGTGGATATTGAATTTAACTGTCACCCTGGGGATCATTCAAGTGGCATCAGTTGATAGATGGCCTGCTGACAAATGTCAGGTGGAATGATACCAGTGAACTCACATGCCCTACTCTTCTCTCCATGGACATTAGCATGGTACACATCTAGGAACACCTGCACCTATGGACCTCAGTACTGGCAAATGTGTTTGTGTGCATTACTGAGTATAACAGTGTTTATGTGTTGTAAACTTGTAGCTGAAAATACTCTGAGGGCCTTCTCACCCACTACACCCCCATTGCTATACTTAGAAAGGGTTGCTGCTGTAATTCACATTAAATGTACCTTGTGACACTCTTCACCCTACAGGCTACTTGGAGCTTGGAGTACCAGCATAGCACTGTTCTACAAATGGGTAGATAGGTGTGGGTTGCCCTCTGAGTCCTGGAAAATGTGAGTGTGTGTGTGTGTGTGTGTGTGTGTGTGTGTGTGTGTGTGTGTGTGTGTGTGTGTGTGTGTGTGTGTGTGAGTGTGCATTTGTGTAGGAGACAGCATTCTGAGGCCACATTCTCCAAATACACTAAACCTTGCCATACATTATAATTGATGGTGATGTTGCTGACAATAGGAGAGCCATGACAAAACCCTCACCCTACTATCCTTGTGGCATGTGCAATAAATGCATATCCCTGTAGTAGCAATAATTAGGTAGACAAGGGTTAGTATTGCAGTCCTGGTCAATGTGTGATTGTGGGTATGTCAGAGCATTATCGGGTTTCAGTGAGATCAATATCCAATGTGGGGTGGGGGTGCTGGGTATACTGTCTTTACACAATGTCCCAAGGTCCACTGTAAGAGGACTGCTGTCACCATCAACCATACAGGTAACTGATGGCACTCTTCAGCCCAATGATGTATGTGCTGTGTGCAAAACTCTGTGACAGTATGGACTCACTGACAAGGTAGTCAGCACTACTAAACCCAGGTCTGTCAAATGTATCTATGACTGTATGTGTTTGTCAATGTGTATATGACAGTATGTTATACTATGTATTGTCCATTACCACCCAGTACATACCCCATTACCATACTGTACAAGGCCAGGTGATGTTGTTCACTTTACAGGAAGCTCGAGGCACACCTCACCCTACAAGCTCTGTGGTGTGTGCAATTAAGGCCAAACACATTAGTAGCAATAAGTACCTAGGTAGGGGTTCTAATCTCAGTGTTACCAAGTAAGTGTGGGTGTATGTGAAGGGATCTACTGCAGTTTGCAGAAAATATATTTCCCCAGGAGATCATTTGTTTGAGAACTAACTGGTAAAAGGTAACATTGCAAAGCAATCAGCTTGTGGAAATTCATTTCATCACAACAAGTGAATGTGTAAATGCCCTTTTCCCCACTGTACAGCAATTCTGGAGTTGGTATACATAGTGGGTGTGGTTGTTGTGGGCACAGCCACCCACATTGGGATATTGTTGTGCGTATCCCCCCGCTTATTGTGCTGCTATACTGTCCAGTTTATGTTAAGAGGTTAAGTAGTTGTTAATCACAATATGTGTGGTTCTACGCCACCCCACACCCTCCAAAGTTGGGGGGCTGTGCCCCCTACACCAGCACAACTATGTATACCAACTCCAGGATTGCACTACATTGGGGAAAAGGACATATACCCTGCCAGTACCATTTCCAATTAAATTAAATTTGTCGGACTGATTATTTACTGATGTGATGTTTTGGCAATTTTTTCTGGGTGGAATTACATAGACCAAAATGAGTTCTCTGCAAAATGAAGTACATCCATGTGAACAGTATACTCTGTGTATTGCATCAACACAAAAGCCTGTGTGTGTGTGTGTGTGTGTGTGTGTGTGTGTGTGTGTGTGTGTGTGTGTGTGTGTGTGTGTGTGTGTGTGTTATTCACAAACATTTGGTGTGTGCCACCCAGTACACTTACCATTGCCCACTGTAGAAAAGCTGCTTACATTATCCACAATGCACTCCCTCACACCTATCAGTCATGCGGCACATACAGTAACTGTTACAGAGACCTGTTGCTTGTGTTCAGCTGTACCCGGGATATGACACAGTCAATGTGTTACCGCAGTGCCACACCCCTTGTAGGAAAGGACAGCAGACCAAAATCCTCCTGACACACAGACATCTAGAACACAAACAGAATACATTATGGAGACTACATTCAGTCAATGTTAATAACAGCAATAATGCATCATGGCTGGACAGTTACACACCCTGATGTGTAAGCATGAAACATTCCAGCTGACAACAGTTTAAACAGCATTACATTGTTAAACTTTAGTACATTCATCCTGTGCATCAGAACCATATTAGCATGTCCCTGCATAGATGCTATGGATAACAGAGATGTGGCACAGGTATCATCATATGCACAAGGTGTGGTGTGGGTTTGCCAGAGGCCTAGGCTGAGCTGTTTGGTTGACATCATGTGTGCGGTTTAGGGGATTGTTCATTAAATGGCCTGTTGTGTGTAGGTATGGAGGTGACCTAGCTGTGATGGTGATGTGTGTATGGATTCACACAGTTATGCCATGTGGCTGCCCTATACAGAAGTATGTTAGAAAGCTGTGTACCGTACATGGCAGGGTGTACGGTTCACTGTGTTTGGCCATGGACATGGGATCTGCACTTGCCAGGGGTTGCACAGGCACTATCAGGCAGAAGCCAAAATATGGCAACCTCCCATGATGATGGCAATTGTCCACTGGATCTGCGTCCCTGTTGGGACCAGCCAGGACCACATGCACATGGCCTGCTGAACTGTGGTGTGGACAGCACCCCTACATGCAGTGCTGGTGCTGGTACTGCCACTATGGGAGTGGGAGTGAGATGTTGCACGTCCATGTAGATCTCCACCTGTTGGTGTTGCTGACCTTTGTCCACATGGCTGACACCCTACTCCCACCACATGCTCTACCACAGACACCACACAGTCAAGGATTCTCAGCATCTCACCCAACTGTCTATCCATGACCCCTGCAAAATAACAGTGGGCATTTGCATGATCACGGATGTAGTCAAGTACAGCAGGAAGAGTAGCCCTCTGGAGCCTCAGACCATCTCTGGTGTAACATTCCATACATGCCTGTGCCTCCATGACTGGCTGAAATACCTGATGTGGCACTTCTGCCAGGGGCATGATGGCCAGCAGCCCTCCTACAAGCACTCCTGTCCATCTGCCTGTGTGGGACCTTGCCGGTCATCTGGCTATGGCACTTATCATTTATCATAGTCACCACACTTTCCTGTCCCATGCCTCCACCCATCAACTGTCCCTCATCTATGGCCACTGGTGATGGGGTATGTGTGGGCATTGTGACAGTGTGCAGGGTTGGGGTGGATAAAAGTGGGATGCCAACCAATGGCACAGATTCAGCCCCTGTCACCCCTGCCTGTGCCTCACTATGCCTATCATCATTGTCAGAGTCTGTGTGAACACTAGCATCAGTTTGCCTGAAGGAGGGACCCTGACCTACCTCGCCACCTGTGAGGGGCAGACAAGAAATATAAATTAAAACCTGTACATTATGGTTTACTTCTACACACACACACACACACACACACACACACACACACACACACACACACACACACACACACACACTTACAGGTGAGGTGGCACAAAGATATTACACAGACCTTTCATTACCCAACAGTTGACATGCATGACATATGGCATTCAGCATGCACTGCAGCCATTCGTAATCCATGTTACCAACAATATACATCTCTGTGATGCATGAGTTGTGTTAGTAGGTTATGCTCCTTCCCCTGGAACACACTGCACCCATGTCCAGATTATTGCTGTGCACCTGTACAGCACACTGGCATGTACTGTGCACCATACCTCGTAAGTGTACAGACCATTGCTGAATGTGTAGATGTCTGACAGTTATGTATGCTCTGTTGCTCATAGCTGCTATGTGTTTGTCTGACACAACTGGGATGATATGAGGTCTGATGTCAATAATTAATGCCTGACCTTTGAGTTGCAGAGCTCATCATCAGCAAATACCTCTCAACCTCTTACAGCAAAAATCTAGACAAAGCCTAAAATGACAGGGGGACAAATAGGGACAGATTTTAAATATTGCTCTTACAAACTTAGAAAGTTGAGAGAATAATAGGTTTTGCATTAGCATGCATTTTCTAAAGGATGTGGAGTCTTAAACTCAAATATTTGTCATTATTTAATTACTTCATTTCTCAGCTATTTGCCAGACAGGTGCAGATTTTAGGAGGAACACACCAAAAATGTGATGCAAAAATCTGGATATTCTGTGAAAATCTGTACATTTGAGAGGTAGCATGTATTCGCAATAAAATCCGGTTACATCAACAACTTTCAAAGCTTCATGTGGATATGAGGAGTGTACACACCCCTGTTGACATGCCAGCCTCTTCTATGATATGCAATGGGACCACAATACTGCATTTGATAACATTACACACACCTGATATGTGACATATGACCTGTGCAATCCAATGCAGTATCAAACAAATATGTTAGTCGTGGAGATGCTGAATGAGATGCATACAATATGTGGGTTGCATAAGTGTGCACACCCTTAAAACAATGGTTTGTTGAAGCACCTGTTAAGTGAACTACAGCAGTCCCTATTCCTGAAAGGGGTATACTAGCATGGCCAATCTTTACTTGACATTATTTATTCTGTCTGCCCTACAAAGGTCCCTCAACTCTGCCAGATTGCAAGGTCAGCTCATGTGCAGAGCCCTTGGAGGTCGAACAGTAGCTTCACTATTGCTGTAGAGTTTGGGTTATGTCTGGCACAATTCATAACATTGACTGTCTTCAGATACAGTCATTCTTAGTTACCTTTGGATGTATGCTTCAGTTCACTGTTGTGTTTGGAGCTGACACCCCTCCCCATCCTCAGCCTTATTGCAGATGCCTGACAACTATGGGCCACATGAGTGTTATTTTGCAATGTTCTAAATTCCACCCACCATGACTACCAACCTAGTTTCAGCTAATGAACAGCAACCCTAAAGGTGTACACTGGCACTAACAAGCTAAAAGTTGGGGATGGTGGCCCTGAGGTGGAGTGAGGTGTTGCTTGTGCACCACATGTATCTTTATGAATACTGTCTGTAGGTTTGAGCCTTGATCTCATGACAACATTACACATTGCAACACATGCCTTTGGGAGACCTGATGTTATGCTTATGCTACCTGTACAGATCCCTGGATGATGTTTCATGTGGGACAAATCTTCCATCTGATTACCCTAACCCATAGGCCACAATTATGCAGAATCCAGGTGATTGTCAACACAGGTACTACTACTTGCTAGACATTCCTGCAACTCCCTCAGTGTTGCTGCATGTCTCTGGGCAGCCTCCATGACCTGATGGCAACATGTTTTGTCATTTGTTTTGGATGGGCATCTGTTTCTTTTCTACATCACTGTTGTCCCATATTTAATACACCTCTAGATCACGGTCTGCACTGCTTGCCATGGTATATGCAATGGTGAGGTCAGGTTACTTTTCCCACTCCTGACTGCTACCTTTCAGATATGGGATCCATTTCATACTTTGTAAGATGTGTGCAAGCCATGGCTGCGTCTATTGCAGGCAACTGGGCAAATGTCATGGACATACTTCTTGGGCAGCAGACCATTACTTGGTGTGACACTGAGGTCCTGTACTTGCTGGCAGGTATGTACTCATGAAGAGTGACTGCTGTCAGTACATCACAAGCTGCCTCCACAATATGTTATTTGGAGTGTGTGCACACATATGCTTTTAGTGTTTTGTAAGGTTTGTATACCCCATATCTGTTGTCCTAAGATAGGATTCTATATTACATCTTCATTGCTCATATTAGGATCACATTACAGGCTGTAAAATGTGTGGAATGTGTTATTGTGGTCTGCTGTTGTATATATCAGGTACAGTTGCCATTGTAATAGTGGTGTATACACTGTTGTATCCACTGTATAAGGGTAATGCTTCATACATGTCCCTGCTGTACGCCATTTGTCCCACCATTTTGTTTATCTCTGTCAACACATCTTGCACTGAAAGGTTGTGAGGTATACTGCAGGAATCTAACATACCCTTCTGTATGCCACCATGGTGACTACTGTGATGCAGTGCAGTTAACGGCAACAAAAATGAACATGTGCAGCATGCATTATGTGTAGGTGTGTTAAATATGTGCATGGCAAATAGCATGGTCTTCATATGGCTGGTGTATTGGCAAACCTGAACAAAACAACTCCATACTCATCAGCTACAGGCTGCTGTCCCAGTTGTATACCAGAGAGACACTAAATAGTTGTGGGAGAGAAGTAATGTCAGTAGCCACAACTGTGGCAATGGTACAAGGTGGAGGCAGCATTTCAGCACATCAGCAGTACAAACCCCAATACTAAGGATTATGCACATCTGTGCATTACTACACTCCAGCAACAGACTATCTTATCTGACATATGCATGTAGATACTTTACAGATAAATATGGATAAGCAGCAGTGTTCTAGTGATATGCACTGGGACCTTACCTGCATGCTCCTCATCCATTATGTGGGTGACACCCACCTCCACAATGCTGTCTTTGTGACTTGTCCGGCAAGGGGTGCCCCAAGGCTGGCAATGAGTTCCTCAGCATGTGTTAGTGGGGCCTGGATGGCTTGACCCCCACCTGTGGATAGCCGTTCCCTCACAATGGCAGCAGCCAGCTGATGGGCGTGGCAGTATGTTGCAACCAATCCTGTAACACCAGCAACTTTCACAGTGTATAACAGCAATATTTCAAATATGGCCCTGTGTTTTGCACTCTGTCCTCCACTTATATACCAGGTTTTGTCCAGATGTCATGCAGTAAGAGGTTGATAGGTATGGTCTATCATTATTTAGTGCTGACATTGCTGCTATCATTCCAGTGATGTTGTGGACTCCCACACATGTTGTGGGGTAGGGTCCATAAATATGAGGGCTATGGCTGGACATGTGTTACCCTGTACAGGCAAGAGGTCAGTGTATAGACAACACTGATATATGCCCTTGTAAGACATTTTACGGGGGAGGGGTATTAAATGTTTTTAACCTAGGCTGTTAGAACATGTGAGGGATATTACTAATAAAAAAAAATAAAGGTATATGGCTGTACATTTTCATACATTTCAACATGGGGACAGTGGTGGGTTAGAGCTTACTGTTTTGCACACAGTTATGTTTGCCAGTGTGATAGTACATTTTGAAGTGAAGATTGTTATGTAAAGGATCCATTTACATTGTAACATGTGATACGTTTCCCCCTAGGGTGTTAATTACAGAGTGTAATTGGAGGCTGTTCAACTAAATCTGTAATTAAGTATTGATTGTTTCTCGTCTTCAAGGCAAGTGTGTTTTTTACTGTTGTACTACTTGAAGGCTTTGGCCAAGACAGCAGAGTATCTTATTTTTTGCAGATTACTTTGGGTTACCACCTGTTACTCTTTGCGAGGGACATACCCTCTTTGTGCAGGTGTGTCCTGCAGATGACAACTGACAAATGGCAAATGTCCTGAGATGGTAGGACCAAGAATGTATCATATGTTTTCTTTGATAGCTGCTTAAATCAGTTATTTTGTATTTCAAATACCTAACTGATGAGGGATCTCAACCTTTAGTTGAGGCTGATAAGGGTGGTTTTCGTTTCTTGGGAATTCACCTTATTTCACATCAGTTTCATATATGTGTGTGTGTGTGTGTGTGTGTGTGTGTGTGTGTGTGTGTGTGTGTGTGTGTGTGTGTGTGTGCGTGTGTGTGTGTGTGTGTGTGTGTGTGTGTGTGTGTGTGTGTGTGTGTGTGTGTGTGTGTGTGTGTACATATATATATATATATATATATATATATATATGTATATATATGTACACACACACACACACACACACACACACACACACACACACACACATACACACATTTACCCTACTGTTGAATGACTGTGATGCATGATATGTTTGAATAAATATCAGACATGTCTACAGCTCAGATGGCTTAGTGGTAACTTGCTGTGGCTATGGTATGCAGGGTCCTGGGTTCAAGTCTTGCAAGGGGTGATTATTTTGTTGCTGGGCAGAACAAGGGCTATTGGATACAGAGTGATTAAGGAACTTTTAAGCAATCGTAAGTGGGTTTGTGCAGGTTTGCGTAGTGGCAAGCAATGCTAACTTCTGGTTAACTATGCTGACAGACAGTTAGCCTTAAAAGTGCTTAATCCGTGTTGGCATCGCTTAGCACTGTGCAAACAGGCTGAGTCCCACTTACTACTGCTTACTCCCATTTACCCCGTGCTAATTTCTTTAAAAAAAAGAAAAAGGGATGATAGGAAAGTGGTGAAAAAGGGGGCACAAATAGGGTAAAACAATATGACAGATAGCTAGGGATGTGCAGGATGGGTGTAGGGAAAGTCCATAGCTGTCCATTTCTTCTACAGCAACAGCTGTGTAAATATACTGAATATGGAGATACATTTGGACACTAAAACCCCTGAGAGAGAGAGAGGGGTGAGGACAACAATAATGTGTTGTGAAGCCAATTAAAGAAGATTACATGTGTCCTGTGGACACATGCGAAATGGACAGCTATGTATGGGGTAACATTTTATTGGGAACAGATTGCCCTTTTTTTATTTTAAGGTGACAGCGGGATGTTGGGGAAAGATAGTATGTATATTTGGGGAGGTACGTTGGGTAGGAAGAGAGACAAGACAGACAAGACAGCATACAGGGGTGGTATATGACACATGGGGAGTAAACACCTTGGAGAGGGAGGGGCATTTGGTAATTGGAAGACCACGAGCCCCCAAATGGATACAGTGGAACTGAGTTCCTTACCCATGGGCCGTCACCACTGCACATTCACAGCCCCAAAGGTGGCTGTGCTGGGGATGAGCAGGTGGGGCAGACTGACCCTCTAAATGTGCCATGTGGCCCAGAAGCTGGTGTAGCAGATCTCCAAATTCCTCGCGGAGCTCGCTACACACCAGACCCTGGACCTGGCTTTGAGTGACAGGATCCTGTCTGTGCCCGTGCCCAGGGGGCTATTGAGCTCCATCCCCTGAGGCAGTTGCACCCAAATATAGTGCAGGACCAGTGGATGAGGAGGTCCCAAGGTGGGTCCCAGATGTGCTGGGGCCTGGTGACACGGCCAGATGAGGTGGGAGAGGCAGATCCACTGGGATCAGCCTTCCATGATGTGCTATGGTGTTGCAGTTTTAGAACATATGTTGGTTAGTAATGGTAAACACATTCCAAGATTAGCAAACAGCAATCCCCAGACATTCCAGGATTGGTTATAACAGCATGCATGAGTATTCCCATTAAACCAATATAACAGATTTGTAACATTTACATAGCAAACAGAACACATGCCTATATGGAACCACAGTGGGCATTACACCAGCATGCTGGTTACATTGATAGCAACAGGCCACCAATCATGGTATTTGAACAGGAAATATTAATTGGAATAAATTTCAATGTTTTTAGAACAACAGGACACATGTCCCAACAGTAGGTTTGGTGAAAAACACACCAACTCATTTATGTGTTTAGATTATTGGTGAAGATAAGGTGGGGGGGAGAGAGAGATGTCAGTTAACAAATGTAGATTCTAGCAGTGGTCACAGCTTTAATGATCATTGCTCTACTCATTACTCTACAGGTATTATTACAACAACTGTAGCCTTGGGTTGGGCTGTGGTATGTTTGTACACAGTATAATTACAGCCTTCTTATAGCTACTTTGAACTTTCTCTTACCTGATAGACCTGTGGAGGGAATGTTTGTTAATATTACATGACTGTTTCTACCCATATTCCCATAGTCAGGGTTACATATGTGCACTCATACTGTGTGTGTGTGTGTGTGTGTGTGTGTGTGTGTGTGTGTGTGTGTGTGTGTGTGTGTGTGTGTGTGTGTGTGTGTGTGTGTGTGTGTGTGTGTGTGTGTGTGTGTGTGTGTGTGCTACTGACACACTCTGCCTTGATTTCTATCAGTCACCCTGGTTATTGTTAGCAGGGACCTGTAGCTGTGAAAGCATGACACTTTTGAATATTTCTTGGGGAGACCACTTAGTGTATGTACTTATCTTGCTGTAATTTTCAGCCTTGGGGTTGGACCATGGGTGTTGGACACAGTATAACTACAGCCTTTTTATAGCTACTTTATACCTTATCTTAGCTGGAGGACCTGTGGAGGGAATGTTTGTTAATACTACCTCACTGTTTCTACACATTTTCACAAAATCCAAGTTGAAATTATGCACACAGCTTACTACCACTCTAGGGATTCGAACAGTGGCTGTTTCTGCTAAAAATATAGCAAGTCTGTGTTTCATTACAGGGAACTATTGAGAAACTGCTGTTTCATCCTTGAATGATTTCTTTCTCATTCCCTCTTTGCTGTACGATCTGACCTTGTATTTACAACATTCTTATACATACATTCCTATACATACCTGTTCACATAGCAGTGTAGAAAACAGTGGTTAACACAATATTGCTATTCAGATTTCAGATCTTAGTGCATGACATTTGTAATATCAGTTAATCTCATGTATTATAGAGGCACTAACTTTGTCAGATGAGACTTAATTGTTTAATGCTTTCAGAGCTATAGTTGCTATGCATAACCTGTACACATTTCAAATCATACCATACCAGAGTAAACACAACGGGTCCAGAACTTAGAGTTTTATTCACAGGCAGTTACATAGTATTAATATATGACCTATATGAGACTATTACTGTAATATTGTCTGCTTTATTCAGTAGAAACCATACTCATTTTTAATAATGCATGGTGACATTATACTCCTTTATATTTATTTGATATGAATAGTGCAAGCTAGATTGTTACTCACCAGCCTTGCAACACAGCCTTTGCAACCTGCTGGCATGGGCTTCCTGGTTTGCAACCCACACAGCTGGCACTGTAATGAAAATAGAGAAATATTTATGCATACCTATCCATCACATACACAGACTGGACTTTGATAAACAGTTATTGCTGTGAATACTTACTACTGGGACATCACCCCTCTGTCTTGGTTCTTGGACTCACTGTTCCAAGAGTTCCCTCTTCCTCTGCTTCAAATCGGTATAGTGGTGCCGGACCTGCTCACCAGTCCGTGGGATACCAGTGGCACTGGTGAGATCATGAGTGAGACTTTCCCAGGCTTCTGCTTTGTATCAGGGAGCCCTGTATTGGTCCTGCAGCAGTCTCACATAATGTTTTTTTTTACAAGGAGTACTACCATCACCTTGGACTCCTGTATGCCCCAGCGGTGCACCAGAAAGTGCATGCCCTCTCCAATACCTGCCATACTGCCTACAGTGGGGAGCTACAACCAGTTATGAGCTGTATTCCCTCCTGCAATGTTTAAATATGGTTGATTTCCCACCCCTTGACCATGATTGGATGGTTTTGAATACGCTGAGCTAAGCTAAGCTACATTAGCTAAGGTTGGCAGTGCTTAAAGGGGCTGGTTCAGCACTGCTTACCAAAGGGCAAATCCGCTTAGCTGGGCTACTCATTACTTAACATTCATATTTACACAATGCTTACACCCGGTCAGCATAGCTGTGTAATGCTTAGCATTGCTTATGATTTATTTTATGGACTACCACCTGTATGAGATTGATTCATCATTCATTACATATTATAAATTTGTTTACCTTCCCTGCCATCCCCCAATGTGCTTTCATTACGTTTATTCTTGTGTGACTATACTGTATGGGGCACTTGTGTTTATATGGGGATTTCACAACTTTATTACACTGACACCTCACATCTGGGTCTAATATACTACTCTGGTTGAAAAATATAAGTTATTCCACCTGTAAAAATGTGAGCCAGGTGGCTTCTCAGTGCTTTTCTCTCTTAATATCTATATGACATCTCCCCTGCATTTCCTTCCTTTTTTCCCAGAGACTGCACTTACCTTACCCTGTTTCAAACCATTTTTGTAGTTTTCATTTTACTCAACATGACCTTTAAGTCCCTTGAACAAATTCTACCTCTGGATTGCTCTATATATCCACCAGTGTTTAACAAAAACTTCCTGAAAATCCCTTCCAAGTTCTCATTGGGGCATACAGATTACCTGGTATCCATTTCTTCCTCTTAGTCTCCTGCCTGTCAGCTCAACAAATGTCCATTCCCAGTGTATGCTTTTTTTCTGTTTTCACTAAACAGCCTTTTCCTGAATACAATAGCCACCCGCTTTGCATCTGTGTCTTACATGTTTAACTTCCAGGTAATCCTTCTCTTACATCTCTCCCACTTGCATCTTCTTCAGCATTCTATTTTGCAATATGCCTACCTGTGCACTTTTCATACTAAGCTTCTATGCTATCCTTACCATTTTATGGGGTTTGAAATTAATCCTCCTACAATCTATTTTAATACATTGATAACCTTTCTCACCTCAGCCTTTCATCCTATTCTTCCCAGCCTTTTCAGCCAGTGCTGGATGATATCTTCCCATCTTTTGTAACTTCCAGTGTCAACACCAAGCAAAGATGGCCATTTCTGCTATATCCTTCTGTGTTCCGTGTGCAACCATGTTGCTCTGCTGCTTCTCACCTGGCTCTTTCTACCACCTCCACGAACTTGCCCTCTTCCCCTTTGCCTCTCTTTGACATCACATCACTTGATTACCATTTCTGTCCTCTATTATTGCTGAATCCCAGTTTGTCTCCTGTCTTTCCCACTGATGCTGGTTAGAACCCCCTATCATCTGTTATAATTTGGCTTCATCTGCTGTTTTCGATTAAAGCCACCCTCCCATGTTCCTCTCTGCCAACTGTCACATCAAACATTCCCTTTTGATGATTCTGCCCCACCAATTCATCTCTTCTTTTTTTGCCTCCATATCTCACTATCTGCTGCTCTCTTGACCTGTTTCTCTGCCTTCTTATTCCTCTGCTTGTGTTGTTCCTTGCCCTTCCTTCTTTCCCTCTGCTCTAGTGTTTTACTTTCTTTCCAAGTATTTCACCTACATTGTTCTTCTTAGCACTTTTCCTGTTATGTACTGCTTTTCTTCAGTTTTGTTGCCAGCTGACTGTTTAACTACCAGTCTGCATCTTCACCATTCTGACCTCTGCATCTTCTTTCTACTGTTTATATATGTGGTTAGGTATTTTAAGATGTCTGTGTAATAAAGAAAATAACGTTTTTATAAGCTTTCAAAATGCTTTATTGGTTATGTTAGTGCTGGTTGGAAATGTGAAGGGGGCTGAATGGTAGATTTTTATTTTTAAAAGATAGTCTTTCACAGCAACTGTTTTCCTTTAAATGTTTCTGTGACCTCTTTGTAGCAATCATTTACTCATGTCCTTAGCCAACTGAAGAAAATATTAAAATAGATTAGTTGTTTTTATTTATTCTTTTCTGGGATGTTAAGACCAATTATCCCAGTCATGTTGAATAAGGCACCTTTTCTCTCTGACCTCTATTTTTAGCTGAGTCCTTCTCACTTCTTTTTATCACTCCCCAGAAGACTCCCGTCTCTTGCTGTCAGATACTTCCTTTCTCTTAGCTCTTGCCCCTCTTGGTGTGTTTCTTTTCTCTTTGATTGAGCACTGTCTGCTCAGCACTTTGTTTGACAAGATGATTTTGCAATGTTCTTGAAAGTCCTACTCTAAGACTGACTAATTATTTCATTGTTCTATTAATGATTACTCTTTCTCTAAATTGGAGTGATGTCAGATTAAAAATATATACAAGTTGGGGTGCGGGAGCAGGCCCCCATACCCACATATCAAGATGGTGCAGAGGGCTTGTCCTCTGCAAAAATGTTAATTTGAATTTTTACAGATTTCATGGATTTTCACTTTTCTTAAACAGAAATGTTTTGAATTTATATTCAATCACAGTAATGGTTTCATGAGCAAATCTGCAAGATAATGTGCTTAGAGGTAACATAACAGATCTCCCAGAATCTCTTTATCTTTGCCTTCTTATACTCTGGTGTTTTCAAACATCCTTAATCCTTATCATCTTTATCTTTTATGCCATCCTCTTTTTTATTTTGCTTTGACTGTTTTCTTTGTCTCTTGGAGTCTTACTGCCCTGCTTTCCTCTTCAAAGTTTTCTCTATTTCCTTCTGAGCCACTCATGTTCTCTCTGTGTTGCATGTAGCTCATGTTCTTTATGTGTTTCATGCAGCTCATGTTCTCTCTGTGTTTTATGTAGCTCATGTTCTCTCTGTGTGTTTCATGTAGCTCATGTTCTCTCTGTGTTTCAAACAGATCGTATTCTCAATATGTTTCATGCAGCTCATGTTCTCTCTGTGTTTCAAACAGCTCATGTTCTCAATGTGTTTATGCAGCTCATGTTCTCTCTGTGTTTCATGTAGCTCATGTTCTCTGTGCTTCAAACAGCTCATGTTCTCAATATGTTTCATGCAACTTATGTTCTCTCTGTGTTTCATGTAGCTCATGCTCTCTCTGTATTTCACATAGCTCATGTTCTCTCTGTATTTCATGTAGCTCATGTTCTCTCTGTGTTTCATGCAGTTCATGTTCTCTCTCTGTTTCATGTAGCTCATGTTCTCCCTGTGTTTCATGCAGCTCTTGTTCTCTCCATGTGTTTCATGCAGCTCATGTTCTCTCTGTATTTCATGTAGCTCATGTTCTCTCTGTATTTCATGTAGCTCATGTTCTCTCTGTGTTTCATGCAGTTCATGTCCTCTCTCTGTTTCATGTAGCTCATGTTCTCTCTGTGTCTCACGCAGCTCATGTTCTCTCTGTGTTCAATGTAGCTCATCTCTCTGTGTTTCACGCAGCTCATGTTCTCTCCATGTGTTTCATGCAGCTCATGTTCTCTCTGTGTTTCATGTAGATCATGTTCTCTCCATGTGTTTCACGCCGCTCATGTTCTCTCTGTATTTCATGTAGCTCATGCTCTCTCTGTATTTCATGTAGCTCATGTTCTCTCTGTGTTTCACGCAGCTCATGTTCTCTCAGTGTTTCATGTAGCTTATGTTCTCTGTGTTTCACGCAGCTCATGTTCTCTCCATGTGTTTCATGCAACTCATGTTCTCTCTGTATTTCACGTAGCTCATGTTCTCTCTGTGTTTCATGCAGTTCATGTTCTCTCTGTGTTTCAAGCAGCTCATGTGCTCTCTGTGTGTTATGTTGCACCTTGTGTTTGTTTTTTTCTCTTCCTTGCCAGTTGTGTAACTCTGTGATCAGCTCACCACAAAGCCAAGTGTTTTCTTGTCTGCCTCTTTCAGCAGCAGGTTAAGTTCAGTGACTGGATATGGCTTACTGGTCATCTTCTTTCAGAATGCCACTCCATTTCTATTACCTGTACTACTTCTCTTCACTGCATATTTCTCTCAAGCAGTGTTTGGTCCACTTCACAGCCAGCAGAGTCTCACACTACCATCAGTAAATTAAACACAAGCTTTTGCTCTTAGTAGTTCAGCTTACACTTAAATACATTTTCATCTCTAAGTCAAACTGCATAGATTGCTTCCTTATAAAATCAATAATTAGTATTTTATTGCACAAAACCGCTGGTCTTTTGTTTAGATGTGTCTATGCCACACACAATCCTGTATAACTTGCTTGTATATATCACCAATAAGCTGTTTTTTCTCCACAAGGCAGAGTTATGATTCCTTTAGATAATCACTTGTATGTAGAATAAAATAATTCTGTATGTAATCAGTAATCAATAATCAATATGTTGTAATGGAAAACAAATAAATTACTTGGATAAAAAAATTAGCTCTTTAAAATCTGTTTCTGTGTATATCCAGAAAGCAGACACTTGGATGCAAATTATCATTTTGCATGGATTTAGGTAAATTGTTTCTGAATAAATGTCATGTATCTAATTAGAAAATTGTTTTTATAACAAAAAAATCTGGTATTGCTATCTACAAGCAGTTCATAAGGAACAATGCACACATTTGTAAATAACTAGTCCCTCTGGAAAAAGCATTTGTGCTGCCTTAAATTATTTGTTGAGAAAAATTACTTTATATAAATTGTTTCTTAATATGGATACTGTTTAGACTCTTTGTAACATAAAGTACTTATTTAATGACCTTAATTCATTAATCATACAATATTCACATGAAAACTTACTATATACATGACAACCTGCATTTCCTTTAAAAAAAATGATTGAACATGCCATGTACGTCACCTTTGCAGATCCTCGATGATTAAATATTTATTAACACTTCTATTTAAATTAAGTCAATTATATATATTGTATATATATTGTTCTGGTTATTATACTTAGAATGCTTTATGGTGAAGCAAACAATTCTGCAAATTTAAGTCTGACCACTTTCAGTCTATTGATTGCAACACCTGATGTTTTATGTCAATATATTGTATGTAATGGCTGATGTTTCATGTCTCATTGTTAACTTGACCTACAGGCCCTGGTCGTGGCTGAAAAGTGTATGTTGACCAATCCTCCTGCAAGTTATCAAAGTGAATTAGTAAAAAAATAAATAAGAGTTTAATCTTAAATGATGTGTCATTTTAATTTGCCTTATTATTGGTCATTTTCTTGCTATTGTTTAGCTTACAGACTTGAAAAGGTTCCTACAACTATATGGACTCATTTCCATTATATTTTTCTATCTAAACTAACTGCAGTCGCACTTTAATAAAAATAAATACATCTTTTGAGCCAGCCATAGAAGTAATTGCTGCCAACTACTTACTGCTTGAATGTTACAGGACTCCTAGCTCAACATGCCTGCACTCCTATGAGTGTAAACAGCAGTATCAAACAAGCTACACTTTCCTACTATTCTGATAAATTCATCTTCAAAAATGTTCTTAAGCCATCATTATAGAATGCAGTTTGTCACTTTAGCACTAACAGATTCAGAATCAACAACAAGGAGCTCACATTCACAACTGCAATAAGTGTTGATAGAAATGCATTGCTGTGTATGCTATAAGAAACACTTTAATAAGTGGTGACTGAAATGTATCACTAAGTATGCTATGGGTGACACAAAAGAAACACTTTAATAAGTATCAACAGAAATGGATCACTGTATATGCTATGGATGACACAAAAGAAACACTTTAATACATGTCAACAGAAATGCATCGCTGTGTATGCTATGGATGACACAGAAGAAACACTTTAATAAGTGTCGACAGAAATGCATTGCTGTGTATGCTACGGTGGCACATGAAGAAGTTTAACATGCCAAAAAGTTTGAGGAAAATACTGAAGATGCAATAGAAAATGACTTTCTACTGGTAGATTGAAGCATGTCTGATCATTCTCATTAAAGTGCTGAAAAACAAAAATGCTTTGTTTCCCAAATTCCACACCTTACCAGTTTTACTTGAACTTCAAATTACATAAAACTTTATAAATGCTTATAAATGTTAATTTTGTGGCACTGATGATAGTAACCAAAGTTGCCTCGGGCCCTCACAATGACTGCTGCAGTGTTTTGCATACTCCCTTTCTGCAGGGAGAGGAATATGGGATGAGATACTCTGGTATGTAAACCTGTTATTTAAGGTGTAATTAGAGTGACACTGATATATTTAATATTAGGCTCTTAAAATGACAGTAATGATTCCGATTTTACAACAAGGTAGAAACCTGTGTCCACATTGCAGTTCCATAAAAGACACCATAAATACTGATTGCAGCCCTGAAGTTACGTTAAATGTGGTTTAATTAATGCCACAATTTGTCTTTATGTTTGTCCAAACTCCCAAGGCCAGTTTCCAGCTGTTGTTGAGTAGATGCTAAAGATTTTCTTATGTGCTAGAAATATACAAGATGATCGTACTGACCACCGGACTATGATATTGTGATTCACACATCTCTTCTTTCTCATTTTCAGTCTCTACTTTGCGACTAGGAATCAATCACCCAGGGAATTGCATTCACAGGGCCTATATCATCATAATATGGACATTGTCTTTTAGAACCTCTCCCTACTCAAGTCATATTCCCTGCTCCTAGAACTGACCAAGATGTGCAAACAATCTCTCTGACTCACTCTCCAACCTCTCCGACTCACTCTACATTCCAGTTCCCATCCTTGAAAGTTCTCCATCTTGGTTTTGCCATTAAAAAATTCTAAACACAAACCATCAGATATAAATATATTTAAAAAAGATTGGCTGTTTATACCAACACTGTAGGACTCTACTTGTCACCATCCACTCCCCTAAAAGATTATTACCACTGTTTGGCTTTTTCTTGTCAAACCAATGTTCCACTTCTTAAACATAGCCCCACTTTCATACTTCTCTTGTTACTTGTTATTCATCTCTGTCATAGCTTATCAAAATCCATTCATGCATTCACAACCCCTTTTTCTGATTTTTGTACATGGATAAGGGTGTCACTTCAATAATGATCATCATGTTGAGCCAAGGTTTACACTGCTAGGAGGCTAGCCCTACAGTGGTAGTTCATCCACACCCCACACTCATACCTATGGCAAATTTAGAGTGTCCAGTCCACCTATAGCATGTCTTTGGAATGTCAGAGGAAACCACTCCACCCAGAGAAAACACACATATACACAGGGAGGACATGTAAACTCCACACAGAAGACACTTCAGCTGGGAATCAAACCAGAGAACCTCTGCTCTGAGGCAAGAACACTATCTGCCATGCCACTGTGGTACATTAAGACTACATATTAAGTTTTACCATAACCCCATCAGAAACTTCAAAAAATCAGTTATACAAAGCTCACTTATCTAAACTTGTTGCTGGAAAGTGACTATGAAATTGTTTCTATACAAAGCCAAAGTGGAATTTACAATTTTGTAGTTTCAGGATTAGTTTTATATCTGTGCTTAAAAAAATTCCAACACAGAAATGTCTTATCCTCTGGCACATTTACACTCATTAAGAACCCAGTACAAACTTCTTATAAGGGATCAGACAGCAAAGTTAATTACTGTTACATGTTCCTAAAGAAATTGTACATGGCCTCTGAATGAAAATTGTAGATGCTTATATCTAAGAAACAGTATTTCAAAAATCCTTTGATGATGCTTGATAAAACTTTCAAAAATTCTCCTTAGAACCTTGAGAACAGAATGCACCTAAGACTGAAAGTCTACTATGAAAGATTTAAATGCAACTCAGTGTTGCATCTGTCTCAACCATTTTGACTGCCTTAGACCAGGGTGTGTGTTTTCGGGATTGAGATACAGGATGTTTACTTCTAATCTAATGACATTTTGATAAATCTACTCTCAACCAGTGCTTTATTCTACATTCTCAGCAAAAGTCATATAACGCCTTCCAATGGGAACAATGCAAGGCTTATGAACCCTTGTATTTGTTACATATTTATAGAATGACATATATCAATTCTCCTTTGGAAGGTGATAATAAAAAAAATTGAAGCAATTATAATTATACAGTCAAGTGCAAAAATGTATGTAAGACTACTGTTTCACATTCAAGCTGATTCTTCCAATAGAACAGGGTGGATTGGGATGACACAATTTGAAGGGGTATTTCAGAGCTACACAGTTAAGACACCTATACATAGCACAAGCAGAAAACTATAATTCAAAGTGGAAAGGGATGATGATGAAACACTGTGGAAATATGGGGGACAGACCAGGATTTTGGATGCGAGCCTTTAAGGAGAATAACAATAATCATGCAGAATATTAAACCCATAAAGTAGTAGAAAGTATTCTAAGAACTAAACTAGCACAGGAATGGAGAAAGGAGATTCTGTTGATAATAATGACTGCAAGTAGGGATACAAACAATAGGCAAGAGGGGGCTGCAATTTATTTGAGAAAACTGGCAAAGGAACCAAGGTATTGGGAGCAAATAACCAGAGAGGGAAAGATGATAGAATGGGAAGAAGCCAAGAATTTATTTGGACTGCAGGTTGGAGATTGTTTTTATTATCAGGGATTGATATCAGACTATAGGCAAAGAGAAATATATAGGGGATCCTAAATGAAAGACCAGCACTGGTAGAGTTTTTAACAGAATCTAGTATAGAAGCTGCCAGTAAAAAGGAATAATTAGTAAAGCATATAAAATATTGCATGATAACTATCCAGCTAACCTCACTATCCTCTGTTAAACTATTTAAAAGCAAGCTCAAAACCTACCTCAAATCACACTGGCTATGCCCCTGTGATAACCTAGGCTAACAACCATACCCCTTTCAAGACTCCCATGATTCCTAGCCTCTTTTGAATATTATCTTGTGTTAACTCTCTGATAGCAGTGAGCTTGACCATTCTGAGGATTCTTTCCTCTTGTAAATATGTATATACTGTTGAATTTCCAACCGTGTTCATATCACACCTCAACTCTTGTGAGACTAAACACTATTATTGTATCCTCCTATTTGCTTTTGTATACTCTATCCATTCAACACTAGTGTTTATCTTCTGATTTCTTGTGTGACCATAGTATCTACAGCATCTTAGTTATAATTTCCATTATTAATTCATACTACTATTGTATCAAGCTTATTTTTACATCAGGCTTTTGTTCCTACTGGTATACAGAATATAAAATCCTAGTTATGTAATATATCATAAAGTTTTGTAATGTACCAATGTCTACTTGATATATATTTGTTTGTCCTATTTGGTTATTGTATTGTGGAGCTTTTCTCCCCGGGCCTCCACTGAAAATGGACATATATCCAGCTGGACTAGCCGGTCAACAAATGTAAAATAAATAAATATAAGAATCAATCAGAAGAGGTTAGAAAACATTGGGAAGAGAGACTGGATAAGCAATTCACAAAGAAACAATGGGAGGATATATGTCAGATTGGCCTGACAAGGGAGACATTTTTCTGAGCTATGATACAGAATCGGAATTGCCTACACATGCTAAGGCCTTGCTCTGTTTAAAAATGGTGACTGCCAAAAAAGCAATTACTAAAAAATGGAAATCAAAATCTAAACCAACTATACCGGGAGTAGTGAATATAGTAACAAAGATAAAACAACTGAAAATGAGATCTTTAGAAAAAGAGTTGGAAAAATAGGAACGGTGGGAACAATACACACGGAAGAAGAATGAGGTCTAAAAGGCAGCAGGACTTAAATAAGCTATGTAATATTTGAGTGAAAAAGATTGGGTAGAGTATAAGTGATGTATAATGTTTGCAAGTGGGAGTGTGTCAGTATTTTTTTTGTAAAATGCTTGAGACTAGGATTGTGCCAGTGTGGTTTGTTTTCATTTATATAAATGTATGATTGTCTATGTAGTAAGTGATGGTTTAATAAAGACGTTTCTTGTTTAAAAAAGGTAATAATTAAATAATTTATGTAATATTGCTTAGGTTATGTGATATATAGCAATATATGTGAAGTATAATGTTTATGTTAATATAGTTTGATTACCTTTATATGCATATAAATTTGCCTATGATAATATGATAAGTGATAATTCAATAAAGGTGTTTAAAAAAAAAATTTAAATACATCCCATTGCTGAAATTGACCCTTCCACCTTACTTGTTTCTTGTTTTTGTTTCAAATTATGGAATATGCAGCATAGCATTTTAGAAATTTGTTCTAGAAATTAAGTGCCACCTAAGTACCATGTTCAATCACAGCCTCACCTCATGCTTTGTGCCCACTGAATGGTGCACTGCGACGGTTATCCCACTCTACAAAGGGGAAGCCACAATGGACCCTGGGAACTACTGCCCCATTAGCCTGACAAGCCTGGCCTGCAAGGCCATGGAATGTATCATCATGGAACTCATACACAAAGACATTGGTAATCTCCAAACTTTGGACCCCATCCAGTTTGGGTTTGTAAAAGGCAGATCATGTCTCCTAAACCTGATAGACTTCTTTGAAGCAGTCACCAAAGCCATAGATGAGGGTAAGGTGGTTCACACAGCCTATCTAGATCTAGCCAAGGCTTTCAATGTCATCCCCCACTCTGGAATTATAGATAAACTCACTAAACTAGGTATAAAGCCCTATGTCACAAGATGGGTTGCCAACTGGTGCACAGACAGAACCCACACTGTGAAAGTAGCAGACTCCAAATCCGACTTCAGACCAGTGACAAATGGAGTACCGCAGGGTTCAATCCTGGGTCCTCTCCTGTTTGGTATCTACTTCTCTGAAGTACAGGCTAACACAGAAGGTCTTTGGCTAATGAAGTTTGCAGATGACTGCAAACTGGGAGCCATAATCGAAACTCCTAATGATGTGGACATCCTACAAAAGGGCCTTACTGAGACAGATGCCTGGTGTCAAAACCATGGCCTGAAGCTCAATGCCAAATAGTGCATTGTCATCCCATTTGGTGAAAACTCTGTACCCATGAACTACCACATAGGTGGTAGTCTACTTAACACTGAAAGTGTGACAAAAGACATTGGGACACAGGTGGACAGTAGTCTCTCCTTTGATAATCACATTGCCACAGTGGTGAGGAAATCCTTCTACATGGCACACCTCATCACAAAAGATTTCTCATCCAGAAAAAAAGAGGTAATTGTTCCCCTCTACTCATCATTCATTAGACCTATTATAGAGTATAGCACCCCTTTTGGTATGTACCTCACAAGACATCTACAACAACTGGAGAGGCCACAGAAATACCTCACAAAGAGGATTACTGGCCTCAAACAGATACCCTATGCAGACTGTCTCAAAAAACTCAAGCATATCACCTACTCAAAGGCGATCTCTGCCTAACATACAAAGCTATGTCAAACCCAGAGCTGTTGGACATGCTCCACTTAAAGAAATCCCAATCCCTCTGAACTACATGCTGTAGGGACCTAAACCTTGTCACCACAATAAACAGAACATGCTGGAGGGATAGGTTCCTGTCCCAGCGACTTAACATACTCTGGAACAGACTACCTATCTATGTCAAACAGAGCTCCTCATTAGCACTCTTAAAGAAAAATATTGATAATAGGATGAGAAATAGGAAATTCACCCCAGGGATCACTTCTGTGGCTCTGCTGACAGGGGCACAGGAAAATAATTTTCTTGGGTGGCGAAAGCCAGGGTACCTTTTTGGCTAGGCTTATATAGGCCTTAGGGCCAATAGCCTAGTACCTACCTATGAATCTAAGAACCTAAATATCTATGCCTATATATCTCTCTATCATCTGATGAAATCTTAACTGTTTTAGAAGGATGAGAGTGCTTACCATTTCTGGATTATACTGTTTGAATAAAAGTATTGTTTTTAGTTCCATGTGTCATTTCTAGTACATCTGAATAAGTCTGATATATATGGGCATGTGACACTATGTTGAAAATCATTTTTTTCAAATTTATGTTTGGGATGATATGTTGAATTTTTATTATATCAAGTGTGTTGTTATTAGTACAGTGGAAGTTTGAATATTTCTGTGCAAGGTAAGTTGGACTGAGTTGGAAGTGTGTGAGAGTATTTGCAGGTTAGGATTAAGTTTAGGATAGGTAAGAGGAAAGGTATTATGATGTCTGTGTATGTGAGTGTTTGGGGGTTACAGTTACAATATGGGTTAAGTTCAGAGACAGACAGAGGGAATTCATATGGGTACTGTGATGTGTAGACCTCCATGTACAGATTGAGTTACCTTTTAGTGATTCAGCAATTGACCTAACACAGTGTTGCATTGTGCCCTACCACAATGATGTGTAGCTCTGCAGAAGGCTTGCCCTTCAGCTATAATGTTAATGAAGCACTCCAGTGGAGAGGCACATGCTAATTAGCCATGTAGTCTCTCGTACAGAACTTCCTCCAGGAAGGCATCTACATGCAAATGATTCAAGAAATTGCTTGGCTTTGTAGATTAACACAGCTGACCGCAGCATGTAAGAGCAGTGAACATGGACAAAAGGCCATGTTCAACTACCTACCATGGGGACTGGGGACTGGTGTGTGTGTGTGTGTGTGTGTGTGTGTGTGTGTGTGTGTGTGTGTGTGTGTGTGTGTGTGTGTGTGTGTGTGTGTTTTGTATACTTGCATGTGTCAGGGAGTGGCTGGAATCATACCTGTCAACTGTACAGATTTTTGCAGAATGTCTAGATTTCTGCCTCATATTTTTGGTCTGTTTCATATAAAGTTGTGTTTTTTTCTGGCAAATCATTGGCAAATCATCAAGGACTGAAGTCAGAAAATAATGGCAGACATTTGAGTTATAGACCTCATATCCTTCAGAAAAGTCATACTAATGCAAAACGTGTTATTCTATAATTTTCTATGTTTGTAAGAGCAATATTTAAAAAGTATCCCTATTTTGGGGTCTTTTTCCCCCATTATTTATGGCTTTGTCCAGTTTCTTGCTCTAAGAGGATTAGTGGTATGGCTGGGATTAAAAGGCAATGCCTACCCATCCAACAGTGTAGTACCATGACATACAGATCACCAATGATCTGCACAGCATGGTAGTAACTGCAATTCAGAGATATGCAAATTAGCACATCATTGGAGCAGGGTATTTCTAGTATGAGTCAGACAGCCCTTTACTGAATTCCCAGGTTAGTGCTGCACATGTGTGTTTGCTCCTGAGTATCTTGCATAATGATACTATTAAGGGAAGGAAGTTTTTGTAATGTAATGCATAGGCAGAGCTTGCTCACATACTACCTGGTACTATTCTGCAATCTGTTACCCCTAAACTCTTCTAAGTTGAAGAACAAAAAAAAGAGAATGAAAGAAAAAAAAGTCCATTATCTCTTCTCTGATCTGGCACTACTCTTAAGTTGTGTAGCAAAAAAAAAGGTGTACATTGCAGCAAGTTCTTTTCTAATGTTACCAGACCACCATGAAGCCTTTCACCACGTCAACACTTTGACCTTATCAACATTCACTTCCAAATGACAGTATTGTAATAAGCCCCATTGACAACTGCTGATCATGCCCCCTAATGCCTTGCATCTAGGACCTAAATCTTATTTTTCCTATATCCAGACCAGAAACCAGCACCTCTGGCTAACTAAGTTTGCAGATGGCCACAAACAGAGAGTTATTGTTAAGTCTTCTTCTGATATCTAAGCAGTCCTGGAAGAACTCACAGTTGTAAATACACAGTGTTCAGAAAGTGAGCTCAAATTAAATGTAAAAAAGTACAATCCTGTGGCTTTTGGTAGGCAGCCCAACCATTCAACATGTTTTCCTAGAAATTTTCTTTGCTGTTCTTTCCTTCATTTTTCTTCATTTTATTGGCAGTTTGCCCAGCATTAAGTCATCATCACAACTGTACCTTTTGTGAAAAGACATACTCTACACGCTAACAGATATATCCCTGCCTTGCCATAGTTGTTTCAGTGCCTTCCATGACACCAAGGAATGTTTTATTTGCCTTAATGTTGAAGACAAATAAAAAGATACACCAAAGGAAATGTTATAAAATGATTTAATGTCCCAAAACATATAGAACCTGGGAAACAAAGAGTGCTAAGACCCGAACCTTCTTTCTCAACAGTCAGAACTCACATCAAGATGAAAAGTACTCTGGGAACTCATGCTTGTTTACCACTCAGGTTTTAAAAAATGAAAATGCTGAAGCAGAAGAGGGAATACAGACTTTAGCTGCCTGTATTTATTATCCTGGAACCTTCCACTGCTGTTTGCAAGGACTCCATTCTTCCTGCAAAATCCTCTTATTTTTCCTGTACATAAGCCTCTGCTCTAGTCCCTGTTTTGGCATGCCATCTCACTCTTAGGTAAACGCAGGCATCCAAACAGACTGATTATAATGATTCAGACACTGCCATTAAAATTATGGAGGGCAGATCATTGACTAGGGTTCCAGCATAGGCCCCTACCAACATTTGCTCCCACGTGTCAAATTCTCTGATACCTGCCTATCAAGACTCAATACCTTCAGTGCCAGTCATACAGATGCTGGCCCTACCAGTGTATATTCCCCAGTGTCTGAAGCTCTCATGGTCTCTGCTTAACACCTATCTCTCGGGTATTAGTCTGTTTATCTGCTGTAGATACAGTGATATCACATCAATAAGTGTAAGAATTGCCAGCAACAGCCAGGCATCTGCTTTAAAGATACCTATATTTCAAGATTCAGTTTATCTACAGACACAGTATTCTGCTATGAGAAGCATAGCACCTCTCAACCACTATATAAGGGAGGAGGCTTTTTATCTCAAGCCCAGTCCAGCCATTCATCCATCCATCTATCTATCCATCCACAACCCCTTTTTTTCCATCTTTGTACATGAGGTTGGGATGTAACATCAATCGTAACAATCATCTAGAACCAATGCTCACACTACCAGGTGGCTAGCCCTGCCACGTGGTACCAGATTTTTCTCCATGATGTGCCCCTTTGGCTTACTAAAATGCTTCCTCTTCCCCCAACTGTGTTGCCTGCGATATTTCCCTTTCAACCATTTGTCTCAGTGCCTCTTCCTCATACAGACTGTGACAATGTGAGGTATTGCTAGCTATGCCAGGAGAAGTAGGGCACTGGATATGTATCATATGCCAGCACAGCTAGCTGGAATTTTGTAAAGAATTGTATGTCATTTGTATATCAAATTAATTTGTACAGACACTTGTGTTAAAAAATTGTTTGTAAAGCTGCTTGGGTTAGAAATGTACCAACTGGGTGCCCTTCTTTACAGAAAAAGAAATATATATGTATAACTGTAACTGTTTAAATGCATATATTTTAACAAAGGATACTGGAAGAGAAGTGGTTAATCTTAAACTTTGAAAATAGTTTGAAATTACATTGCCTGGCTTAGGCCATAAAGATTGTATCTTACAGTTCTCAATGCAGCCAGAGACAAAAGGTCTGTAATAGGAAGCTTCCTGCATTGTCAGTGGGGTGAACTAATTGCTACTCTAGAAGGGTGGAGGTTTGAAATTGTTTTATGGCTTCAAGGAGCAGTAGCAGATTTTAGCAAGGCTCTGTGTGTATGTATTATTGACACATATGTGTTAAATCCTGACAGCTTGTAGCCAAGGGGGGTTGCATGGGAACCATAAATCAGATGACCAGATGTATGTGCATTCCAGCACTAAAATAATATTTAATACTAGGTGAGACTGAAGTCTCAGGGCAGTCTGTTTTTGCAACCTGACAAGGAAGGACCCCTCAACTACTTAATCTTGCTTTGGTCTAAAGTAACCAAGGAATAATAATTCTTTAGATAGTCAGGAAAATATAGTTAAATTAGTTAAGTATTATTTTTCAGTAACTGTGTCAATGTGTCCACCTGTGTCATTTTTAATATTTTTTGTGAATGAAACTCTGGTGTTTGTTGTAAATAGGTATTTAATATTTACATGTTCTTTTATTATTTATTATTAAATATATTTTAATTTTTCATTGTGGCTGATCCTTTAGAGGATATTTTAACCTTTGAGAGAACTTACATTCATTTTGTGACACTGCAGCCACTCCTGAAATCCTTGCTGTTTGGTCAGCATTACCATTTATGTTAGTATTAATTTCACTTAGTATAAATGGGTACCCTTGCAAAAGCCTTAGAGTAGCTGGCTTTGGAGTGTCTGGTGGAAGGGTAACTACCTTATAGTCTGGGCAGAAGGGGGCATAGCTAGTAAATCTGTGCCAGCCTTTCCCATGTGTGTGCATGTGTGTGTGTGTGTGTGTGTGTGTGTGTGTGTGTGTGTGTGTGTGTGTGTGTGTGTGTGTGTGTGTGTGTAAATCAAATCTCAAAGAGAGAGTGTGTGTGTCAGCTGCTTGGAGCAGAGACACAAAGCACTGGTTTCACAGAGTTGGTGCTGGAGGACTTGGCTTGGACACTCAGCTGAGGACTCAACCCTACAGCTGTGCCAGTAAATAATCTTATTGAGGTTCAGGAGAAACAGAGAGAAACCAGCCCCCAGACTGAGTGTGTGTTCCCTGTGTGCTCTTAAGGGAAATTGTGCTTGATACCGAGAGCTGCATCTGGAAATATTGGGTGTGTCCATTTTTGTTCCATGTGAATGTCCAGTGCCAGTGGTGATGATTCAGGCTCCCTGATTACTGGCCCAGAGTGGGGATGTCATATACTGGTGAGCAGTGGTGTGGATATTAATTAAACTTCTGTAGCCTGTAGGCAGTTGTCACTGAAGGTGCGTATTCGCAGCAGCCACAAGATAAACATTCAGAATTTCATTTCACAACAGTTTTATTTATTTTTTGTTAGTTTACTTTAGTCAGGGAAAGCAGGCAAACATGTCAGCAGAGGATTATGGCAATCTGACAAAAATCAGTTGGCCAAGATGTGTGAAGTCAAAGGACTGGTGCATGCCAACCTGACTAAAGAGGAAATCATTTTAGCCTTAGTTGCAGCTGTAGCCCAGACCAGCAGCCAGGAGGATAATCAGTCTGATGATGGGGATTTACAGTCCTCAGGAAAAAGGACAGTTTACCTTTTCCTCAGAGGACTTAAAAATCCATAGGGAGTTAAAGATACTTGCAGTAAAGGCCAAACATTTGAATTAGAATCAACAGAGAAACTGTGGCATTTGGAGGTTGAAGAAAAAGAAAGACTGTGGTGTTTAGATGTTGAAGAGAATGAGAGACTGCAATATTTGGAGGCTGAAGAAAATGAGAAGCAGTGTCAACATGAGAGGGAGATGCTGACTCATGCCTAGGACATGGAGGTAATGGGGAAGGGAATAAACAAACCCCAGAAGCAATACGTCAGTAAATTTCTTCCACAATTTAAAGAGGGTAACAATTTTGATAGCTTTATTCATATATTTTAAAAAGTATGTAAACAGTATAATGTTGACCAAGGGCTCTGGGTAAAGTTCCTGACCCCCTTACCTCATGGTAAAACTGAAACTGACATTTCTAAATGGTCTGATATTGACTGTTTAAACTATGATAAAGTAAAGAAATGTTTACTTGAATGTTTTAAGTTAACACCTGAAGTGTACAGAAAAAGTTTTGTGAGCATAGACACAGGGCAGATGAAAGTGTATGTGATTATATTGCTGAGTTAAGCACTTATTTTCATAGGTGGGTGAGCAGGTATCAGGCCACCACTTTTGAAGGGCTAGCAGACCTTTTGGTGAGGGAACAAGCCCTTAGCACTTTGGCTGAGGGCATGAGAATCTGGTTGGCAGACTGAGAATGTAACTCTGCAGATGAGCTAGGGGAAAAAAAAGCTGATTTCTGCTTAGCAAGCAAGGCATCACTGCAGAGGGAAGGGGATACCCAGTGCTGCACATGGATATAAGGGAACCCATGGTGGGAAACTTAACCCACCCCAACAGAGTCCACTAGTAATAGGGGAAGCCACTAGTTCAGGCACATGGCCAGGATCAAGGGTTAAATGTTTTAAATGTAACCAGTGGTGCCATGTATCAAATAAATGTCCACAGAGGCAAGGTGGGTAACAAAAGGTGGGGAAGCCAGGAAGTGGAAATAACAGTATGCCAGTGGTAAGTAGTCTGGAGACAACATGGTACCAAACTATCACCAGAGGTTATATCTGATCTTAGTGGATGGAAAACAAGCCACTGCTAAGAAAGACACAGCCTCTGACATAACCATTGTGAAGCCTGCAGTGGTTAAAGAGCAGCAGTGTTTGCTTGGGCAGTCCACTCCAGTCAGAGCTTTAGGAGAGACCCCATTCTAAATACCTTTGGCCAGGGTTCACCTTGACTAGGAGGGGGAAAAGGAAGCAAGCAAGTATATGTGTTTGAGGATATCCCTGTTGATGTCTTGATAGGGAATGATTTTGATAATGCAGTACCTTATGTGTATGCAGTTACATGCAGTCAGGCTTGGAGACTGGTATGTGGGTTTGGTACCCTGGGGGAGACCCAGACAGACCTCACACCTGAAGCCAGGGCTGGTGAGGTGGCTATTTCAGGGAGAGAGCTACCCTGTAGCAGTGAGCATGAAGGTGAGTCACAGCTGCTGGTAGGTACTAGTGTTCCCTTAGACAGAGTGACTGCAGGGGCAGAGGTGAGTGGTAGTATCCAGGCTGACAGTGAGGCACCTCTGTCAGAGAATACCAGACTTCCTGTGGAAGGGGAGCTAGGAAGAGATACAAAGATAGAGTTGAGACAGGCTCAGCTCTTGGACCCTACACTGAGAGGCTTGAAGAAGGTAGGTAGGGAGGCACCTGATTCTCAAGGAAAAGGGGAGTCTGTATACTGGAACAAAGCTATCACTCGTCTGATCTGGATAAAACAGAGGAACAGTTGTAGGTTCAGTTCATGCAGCTTTATTACATACAAACACATCAGGATTAGTGCTTAGTAACTTAAACTTAAATAAACTTATAAACAGACTGACTACTATACTCATACATGTTAACACTCTGGCTGTTCTCTCAAAATGGCACTGCTGCCTGCACATGCTCACTATTTATATGCATGGCACGAACACTTGGAAATGCTTCTTAAAGTTTCAATACACATCCTGTTCTACATCATCCCTCTTTGAGAAACAGGTCATACACTAAAATGACAGCATTCATTAACATGCAATTACATGGAAATAATCCTTTGACATGCAGTTATACAGCACTAATTTTTTGACATGCAATCATACAAAGCTAAACACATATAAAACAATCATGTTCAGGTTTCTGTGTATTTCATACTAGGTCTAGAAATATGGCCTGATCGTGTAACATAAAAATCAGAATGCTCAACTTTGGAGACATCTGGGACATCATCAGGAATGGGAATAGGAACTGAGACATGTTCTTTAATACGAACATTGTTTGGGCTGCTCTGAGATCTAGTGTCAGTTTCACAGGTATGATGCTGCAATATTGATTCAGACACCAGAAGAAGATGCCTGCGGTTTCTCCTGTATTCTATACCCTTAGATTCCACTAAGTAGGATCTCAGCTTAGCAAATATACCTCTCACATGACCAATTCAATCAAAACCTTTCGCCATTTGCATCCTCACTGTCTCTTCTTCTTTCAATGGATGAAGAAATCTGCTCATTTTATCATAACTGGACTTCTGAAAGTAACGCTTCTTAAAGAGTTGGGCTTTGATTGCTCTGATGTTTTTTAGCATTAGGCACCAACAAACTAGAATTGATAGACAAGGTTGTTCTGGTTTGCCTAGGTAGAAGTCTCTGAGCAGGTGAGCCAAGTAAGTTGTCATGGGGTATATTTCTGATATTAAGTAGAGTCAAGAAGGTATCAGTATTATTATACTTTGACCTCTCTAGTAATTGCTTTGCACTCTGTACTGCATGTTCAGCCAGGCTGTTTCACTGTGGGTAGTCTGGACTGCTAGTAATATGAATAAAATCCCACTCTTTTGGAAATTTCTACAATAATTGACTGGTAAACTGGGTACTGTTGTCAGAAATAACTTTGTCTGGACTACCATGGACTGAGAAATGACGTTTCACCTTAGGAATAACAGCACTGGGCATTAGGTTAGGTAGCAAATCGATTTCCAACTAGTTTGAATAAGAGTCTACCAATGTTAAGTAATGCTGATTGTTCCACTCAAATATGTCAGCAGCTACTGTTGACCAAGGTAGTTCAGGAATCTGGCTTAGCTGAAGTGGTTCTTTTTGCAACTGTGGTTTAGTACTATTGCATACTGAACAAGATGAAAGCATTTTATCAATGTCTTTTGACAGAGAAGGCCAAAATACTCATCCTCTTGCCCTTCTTTTGGTAGCTTCAGAACCTGAGTGGCCACGATGCAAAATCTGAATGTATTCATGTCGCAAGGACATAGGAACAATAACTTTAGGACCTTTGAAAATGATACCATCTTCCATCAGCATCTTTTCTCTGTATGGAAAAAAAAGGTTGTAATTCTGGTGGTACACAAGATTGTTCTGACGGGCATCCAAAATTGATGAAGTGGTTGAGCTTCTGCAAAACTGGATCAGTCTTTGTATGATCTCTCAGCTAATCAAGTCTCGTGGTAGAAAAATTATGCACTTCCATGAAATCAAAGTAAAAATCCTCTGCATCAAGCTGTTGTGTGGTATTTCTTTGTTATCTGGACAAGGTATCAGCCAGATAAAGAAGTCTGTCTTTTGTATAGAGCATTTTGAAGTTGTATTTTTGTAATCTGAGCATCATTCTTTGTAGTCTTGCTGGAGCTGTATGCATAGACTTTTTAAAAATAGTGACTAAAGGTTGATGATCAGTTTCAATTTGGATAGCTCGGCCATAAATATAATCATGGAACTTTGAAGATGCAAAGACAATTGGCAAAATTTCCTTCTTAATTTGAGCATACTGCATTTCAGTTTGGGTAAGAATTCTAGATGTGTAGACAACTGGTATGCCCTCTTGAAGAATAACTGCACCAAGACCAAACTCTGAATCTTCACAGGAAAGAATTATTGGTTTGTGGACATCATAGTATTTCAATGTAGTTGGATTGGAAATTTGCAGTTTGAGGTTATCAAATGCCCTCTGGTACTCTTCCAACCATGACCAGGCAACATTTTTGTGTGTCAGCTCTCCTTAAGGTGCTGATAACACACTAAAGTCAGGCATAAATTTGCCCAAATAGTTAACCATACCAAGGAAACGCTGTAGGGCTTGGACATTGTCTGGAGCTGGCATCTCAAGAATGGCTGCTTGTTTGGAAGGGCCTGGTCATAAGCCTGTACTGGTAAATAAATGACCTACATAACTAACTTCTGGTAGCCTGAATTTACATTTCAGAGGACTGAGCTTCAAGTTCACTTCACGCGCTCTGTCCAGCACTTTCCTGAGATTTTTGTCATGCTTTGTTTCTCCATTACCTCCAACTAGTAAATCATCTACTATTATAGCACACTGATAACCCAAACAAATTTGCTCCATTGCACGCTGAAAGACTTCACTGGCAGAATTTATTCCAAAAGGCATTCTGAGAAAACTGTAGATACCAAATGATGTGCTTAATGTAGTCAGTAGTTAAGATTTCAATCAAGCATTACTTGCCAAAATTAACTCTTTCCATCCAAGGCAGAAAAAACAGTGGCAATCGGCATGAGGATGGCAACCTCCTCGACTGTACGCATAGGATGATGAGGTCTCTTTAATGCCTTGTTCAAGTCTCTTGGGTCAATGCATATTCTGATTTCATCTGAGCTTTTTTTATGAGCAACTACCATGGAAGACACCCACTCGGTTCTGTGACTGGACAAAGCACACCTTGCTGCACCATCTTATCCAATTAGACCTTGACATTGTCCTACATAGCTATTGGAACTTTACTCACTGGTCTGACCACTGGACTGACCTCTGGGTCTAATTCCATGGAGTACACAGCCAGAAGTTTGCTTAGCTTGTCATTGAAAACATCAGCATAGTCTGAGAAAACAGCATCAGTGAAGCTGGAACTGGGACATGTGCTCAGATGGACTTCTTTGGTAAATGAACATAGTTTCATTCTCAAACTATCTCTGAGACCTAATAATGGCTGCACAAGTCTTCTGACTACATAGAATTGCAAGCTGTAACAGCCGAATAGGATGAAAGCACTACTGAGCTTTCAGTTTGAATCTCTTCACCTGCATAAGCAACAAGCTTCACACAATTAGCCAAATTATGTTGTTCACCAGCTCTCACTCTAGCAAACATTTCTGCTGACATTACATTACACTTTGAACCAGTGTCTACTTTGAGATCCGTGGGTTTACCATTGCTCAGACAGTACAAAACACTTCATTTTTTGCCAACAAATCTACTGCATTAACCTTTTCACTGACCACTGATACGCCATCTACATAGAAAGTAGGGTTGCAGCTTTCTAAATGATCAACCCTCTTTTTTGAGTGACCTTTCTTAATAATTGAATGAGGCTTGCTTGATTTACAAAAATTTTGAAAGTGGTTCCATTTTTTTAGACTTGTGGCATTGCTGACCAAATGCTAAGCATTTCACTCTTTTAGACTCATGACTGGCACCACAATTATGGCAGCTAACAATAAAACTTAACTTGAGTTTTGCTGACTCACATTTATACTGCACTGAGCATGTCCGATTTGCTGAGCTAGTCTTAAAACTTGTTGGAAAGTTACAGGTCCTCCCTGGAAAATCTGCAGAGGCAGCAGCTGCCATATGCTTATGCCAGTTTCTGCTAGTCACGTGCTGCATGCTGTCTATGCTTGCTCTAGAGGCTGCTGAAACTATGCTCTTATCACTTGCAAGCATACTTGTGTGCCTTTCTGTGAGCTTATGGATTTGACAAATCTCCATAGCTTTGCTCAATGTTAGATTACTATCAAAAAGAAAAATCTTTCTCACTGCTGAATTATTAACACCAAACACAAGTATGTCCTTTATTAACTCATCTTTCAAATCACCAAATTTGTACGTTTTAGCTTTATTTCTCAAGTCAGTGATATAAGCTGCAAAAGTTTCTCCTGGCTTTTGGTCTCTTGTATAAAATAGGTGCCTCTCTAATGTAACATTTGTCTTGGGGCTGTACATTTCTTTAAATTTACATTTCAAGCATTCAGGGTCCTCTCTTAATTCAGCCAATACAACAATATGGTGGTTCCCTCTCTCCTGCATATACTGCTGGTGTATACACAAATGAACACTCTCTTTCAATAGACTCTGACCCAGCTAAGTTAAGCAAAATAAATGCACTTGTACATGCACCGTTCTCAGACAAAGCTGCTTGTATGAAAATGTTGTATTCCTGCTCAAATACTCTCCCAATTCTCTGCAATATTATGATCAAACACAAGTAGACTGAGTCTGCGAAATGCCTCTGTCATATAAACACACAGTAGTGAAGGTGCTTGAAATTATGTATGAACATACACACACACATATATATGCCAAAACTTGTTATTATGCCCACTAACACAACAGACTCTTTGAAATAACTGCACTCTGCTTAATAAGTCTCTGTAGCACAAGAACACTTTAAAATCACTGCACTTTGTGAAACCACCCTTTATCAGTGTAAGAAATACTTTGAAATGACTGTACTTTGCAAATGAACTATTTGCAGCACAAGAAACTCAGAGTAAAAAACACTTCAAAATGAAAGCACTTTGCAAATGAACTGTATACAGCAAAATAAATTTTCAAAATGGCTGTACTTTGTGAAATAACTCTGTATAGTGTAAGAAACACTTTGAGATGGCAGCACTCTGCGAATGAATGTACAGAGCACATGAAACTTTTTTGAAATGGCTGTACTTTGTATTTTACACACAGTAAACTCTGAAATAATTGCACTGTAATAAAGTACACACTCTGCAAACACTTTGCACATTGAAATAGCTTGAACAACTCTAGTTATGCTTTGAATGGCTTCAGTCAATGTGAAATAGTAACTCATGCCAAAACACAGTAGTTTACTGAAAAATGTGCAGTCGCCTTACTTTTTATGCTCATTTCACCCTTTTGTTGTACTTGTTATGCCCATCTGACCTCTTATACTCATTATACTTTTCTTCTGCTTGTTTTACTTTAAACATGCTCGTTATGCAAACTAGAGGTAATTTTGAACTCCATATAAGTATTTCTGATAGTTTTATCAAATATTGAGGTTTCAAACACTTCTTAAAATTAATAATGCATTTTCTGCCTTTCATTTGATTAATAATGTTTTTTGTGCCTTATGAATGCTTCATATCATTTTCTTTGCAAAATAAATCATTTGTGCAAGCTTTTGTTACCTGTAGTTCATTTCTGGCCCTTTTTAATCGTTTGAGCACTGTATCACCCAACCTGCTCAATATATCTTCACTGTCAACTCTGCACCTCATGCCTTGAAGAAGTTGCTCTCTTAATCACAGTTCTGACACCACATTGCTCATCCGGTCAGGATAAAACAGATGAACAGTTGTGGGTTCAGTTCACACAGCTTTATTGCATACAAACACATCAGGATTAGGGCTTAGTAACTTAAGCTTAAATAAACTTATAAACAGACTGACTACTACATTCATACATGTTGACACTCTGTCTGTTCTCTCAAAATGGCACTGCTGCCTGCATCTGCTCACTATTTATATCCACATGCCTACACTTGGAAATGTTTCTTAAAGTTACAACACACACTCTGTTCTACTAAAGCGTTACTGTATAGAGAGTATCATGTACTGTATCATGCACTCAGTAGGAAATCTAGAAGAGTTTGTATATATGTAAACAACAGCTGCAGGAACTGTGAGGTTTCCCTCAGCCACTGCTCTGAAAATGTAGAATTGCTGGCAGTAAGATACAGACCTTTTAATCTTCACGGAGAATTCAATGGTGTCAGCATCATAGTGGCATGCATTCCACCAAGCACAAACACTAAAGAAGCACTAAATACACTGCATAATTCAATGTGTGCGCTGCAGAATAAAGACCCAGATTTTTCACACATTATTTAGGAGATTTCAACCAGACATATTTGAAATCAGTACTACCACATTACTATCAATATGTGGGTTTTGCAACAAGTGGCAATAACACCTTGGACAAAGTTTGCACCAACATAAAGATGGCATATAAAGCTGTTCAACATCTGCACATGGGCAACACTGACCACATTACCATTATGCTAGTACCAGCATACAAACCTGCGCTAGTCAGAGAAACAAACACTGTGAAGCAAGTTAGGGTGAGGCCAAACAGTGCAACTGAAGCTATCCAAGACTGTTTTGATAACACTAACTGGAGTATATTCAAGGAGGCTGCAGCAACTGATCAACAAATTAACTTGGATAAATATGCCAAAAAGGTGATGGCAAGTGCTCAGTCTAACCACAGGTGAGGTGAGGAAAACCCTGTGGCAGGTGAACTCCAGGAAGGCTGCAGAACAAGACAACATCCTGGAAAGGGTGTTAACGGATTGTGCTGAACAGCTAAGCACTGTACTCACAGACATGTTTAACATCTCCCTTGTCCAAGCAAAAGTACAAAAATGCTTCAAAAATACAAACATAATACCACTACTGAAGAAAGCAACTCGCTCAAGCCTGAGTGATTACAGACCAGTAGCCCTCACATGCACTGTCATAAAATCTTTTGAAAGACTGGTCAAAAAACACCTGTCAGGAAAGCTACCAGCTACCGTTGACCCACTTCAGTTTGTATATCATGGCAAATGCTCCACGGCGGATGCCATCTTGGTTGCACTACATCTCGCAATAGCATACTCACAGAATAAGGACAGTTACATTAGGATGCTGTTTATTGACTTTAGTTCAGCATTCAACACAGTTATCCCACAACAGTTAATCAAGAAACTTGTCCAGCTAGGCATCAGTAACCACATGTGCATCTGAATACTGGACTTTTTGATCAAAAGACCATAAAAAGTATGTGTGGGCAAGAATTCCTCAAGAAACATCACAATTAACACAGGAGTACCCTAAGAATGTGTGTTAAGTCCACTATTGTTTACCATATTAACTCACGACTGTATAGCTAGATTTAATACCAACAACATCATCAAGTTTGCAGATGACACCACAGTCATTGGCTTCATCAGTAATGAACATGAAGGAGCATACAGGAAAGAAATGAATCTACTGATTGACTGATGTGCTACATATGACCTTAATCTCAACATCACCAAAACCAAGGAGATCGTAATAGACTTCAGGAGAACCCATCCAGCTCACTCTCCACTCATGATTAATGGAGAGAGGGTGGAAATAGCAGCACAAAATATCTGGGAGTCCACATTGTGGAGGACCTATCCTGGTCACTAAACACTGGTCACATAGTCAAGAAAACCCACCAATGCCTGAATTTTCTGTTGAGGTTAAGGAAAGCTAATCTACCACCCCCCATCTGTATCACCTTCTACAGGGGTGCCATAGAAAGCATCCTAATGAGCCCCTTGTGGTACAAGGGCTGCTCAGCTGCAGATCAAAAAGTCCTACAGAGGGTGGTGAAGATCGCTGAGAGAATAACAGACTTCAACTTCCCCACGATACATGGTCTATATACAACAAGTTGCTACAACAGGGCCATAAGAATAGGCAGTGATTCTACACATCCTGCCTATGGTCTGTTTACAAGCTTGTCATCTGGCAGACAATACTGCAGCATGTGCTGTAAAACAACCAGGTTCAGGAACAGTTTCTTCCCACAGGCAATTAGGTTCTTGAATTCTAGAAGCAATCTCCGGAATGTTTATCATTGACAATGTCTTGTGTCAGTCAAACCATTATGGTGCAACAGAAATTATGAGATGCTTGCTCATAGTTATCTGTTTACAGTGTCAATCAAGTGCAATATTTATCTGCTAGCTATTCCAACATATCAGAAAATAAGTATGCAATAAATAAATGTGCAATAATCAATCACTCAGCTGCTAAACACTGTAGACATGAAGTAAAATAACAGTCTAACGTAAAGTTAATGTTATGCATGTTGCATGTGCTATATGTAATTTCTATGTGTGTAATTGTCATCTCAGTATTGAGCCTGATGGATGCAATTTTGTTTAGGTTACACTTGTGGAGTCTAAATGACAATAAAGTTCACTTTGACTTTGGTTTTGACTTTGAGAGTGGATCCCTGAGTGAGAGCTAGAGGGTGATGTAATACAGCAGTTGGTAGTGCCTAGAGCCTACCATCTGGCACTTCTAGCCATAGCCCATGACATTCCTTTTGCAGGTCATATGGGCATAAGGCATAGCAAGAGACATATTATGCAGAACGTTTATTGGCTTGGGATTGCAAGGGATGCAGCAGGGTATTGCAGGACCTGTGAGAAGTGCCAAAATGTAGGCAAGGCAGGAGACAAAGTTCCTTTGATGCTTTTACCTGGGATTGAGGAGCCATTTCAGAGGGTAAGTATGGATGTTGTGGGGCATCTGAGTACCCCAAGTTCCTCAGGGAAAAAGTATATCCTGATGGTAATAGATTATGCTACTAGATACCCTGAGGCATTGGCTCTGTCCCTCATCAAGGCTGAGAAAGTGGCAAATGCTTTGCTAGAGATTTTCAGCAAGGTAGGTTTCCAAAGAGAAATACTGACTGACAGAGGTGCCAATTTCATGTCAGACCTGCTGGCTTGTCTGTGGAAGCGCTGCGGAGTGAAGCACCTAAAGACCACCCCCTACCATCCCCAGACTAATGGTCTTGTGAAGAGGTTAAACATTATACTAAAGACCATGCTACAGGCATTTGCAGACCAGTTTAAGAGAGAGTGGGACAAATATTTGCCCCATCTGTTGTTTGAATACAGAGAGATACCCCAGGAATCCACAGGTTTTTCACCCTTTGAGTTGCTGAGTGGGCATGGGAGAATGGGCCTTTAGATTTGATTTGTGATTAGTGAGAGGGTGAGTGTGAATCCCACAAGAAGTCTGTTGTGGCATATGTCCTAAATCTCAGGACAAGGCTTAGGGAGCTCATGGTCTTGGCCTAGGAGAATCTGGCAGGAGCCCAAGATCAGAAAAAGGTCTGGTATGACAAGAATGCTCGAGGCCAAGAGTATGCTGTGGAACAGCAGGTTATGGTTCTCATTCCTGTCAGACACAATAAGCTGCAGGCAACTTGGGAGGAGCCCTTCAAAGTGGTAAGAAAGTTCAGTGATGTTAGCTACATGGTAGAACTGCTAGACAGGAGGCAGGGGCCCAAACTGTACCATGTTAACATGATGAAAACTAGCCATGATAGGGAGGTTCTTGTGCTATGTATTTGCAGTAGGAGGCAGGAGGAGGGGGGATCTACAGCTAAAGCGAGTCAGCCAGCAAAATGTTAAGTTACTATGGTGGAGTCTAGGGTTGCAGGCTGATGGGATCTCAAGATATGGGTTGATGTATTCCCAGACAGGCTCATTCCTCTCAAGCAATGTTTCTCAAGGGTCACTTGAAAAACTAGCTTGAGTCTTCAAAATCAGGAGAAGTGATGATGTGAGGTGTTGCCAGCTATGTCAGGAGAAGTAAGGCAGTGGATGTGTAACATATGCCAGCACAGCAAGCTGGAATTTTGCAAAGAACTGTATGTCATTTGTATATCAAACTGATTTGTACAGATGTTTGTGTTGAAAAATGTATTTATAAATCTGCTTGTGTTAAAAATATACCAACAATGTGCCATGCTGAACAGCAAAAGAAATATATATGTAATATTGTAACTGTTTAAATGCATATGTTTTGACAGAGGGTACTGGAAGGGAAATGATTAATCTCAAGCTTTGAAACTAGATTGAAATTAAATTACCTGGCTTAGGCCATAAATATTGTATCTTACAGTTCTCGATGCAACCAGAGACAAAATGTCTGTACTAGGAAGCTTCCTGCATTGTCACTGGGGTGAACTAATTGCTACTCTGGAAGGGTGGAGGTTTGAAATTGTTTTATGACTACCAGGAGCTGCAGCAGATCTTAGCAAGGTTCTGTGTGTATGTATTATTGACACATATGCACTCAATCCTGACAGCTTGTAGCCAAGGGGGGCTGCATGGGAAGCAGACGTCAGATGACCAGATGTATGTGATGTCATTCTGTATTCAGTCACTAAAATAATGGTTAATAGTTCAAACAGAAGTCTCAGGGCAGTCTATTTTTGTAACCTGACAAGGAAGGACCCCTCACCTACTGCATCTTGCCTTGCTCTAGTATTTAACCAGGGAATAATAATTCTTTAGATCAGTCAGGAAAATATAGTGAGATTAGTTAAGTATTGTTTTTCTGTAACTGTGTGAACCTGTCCACCTGTGTTATTTTTAATATTTCTTGTGATTGAAACTCTGGTGTTTATTGTAAATAGATATTTAGTATTTTCATGTTCATTTCTAATTTATTATTAAATATATTTAAATTTTTCATTGTGACTGGTCCTTTAGAGAATATCTTAACCTTTGAGAGTACTTATATTTATTTGGTGACACTGCGGCCACTCCTGAAATCCTTGCTGTTTGGTCAACATTACCATTTATATTAATATTAATTTCACTCAGTATTATTGGATACCCTTGGAAGAGGCTTAGAGTAGCTGGCTTTGGAGTGTCTAGTGACCATGTAGCTACCTTATAGTCTGGGCAGAATGAGGCATAGCTAGTAAATCGGTGCCAGCCTTTCCTGTGTGTGTGTGTGTGTGTGTGTGTGTGTGTGTGTGTGTGTGTGTGTGTGTGTGTATGTGTGCGAAAATCAAATCTCAAACAGTATGTATGTCAGCTGCATGGAGAAGGGACACGAAGCAGTGGTTTCAAAGAGAGGGTGCTGGAGTACTTGGCTAGGACACTCAGCTGAGGACTCAGCCCTACAGCTGTGCCAGTGGTAAGTCTTACTGGGGATCTGGTGAGACAGAGAGAGAAAAACAAGCCCCCAGACTGAGTGTGTTCCCTGTGTGCTCTTAAGGGAAATTGTGCTTAATGCAGAGAGCTGCATCTGGAAATACGGGGTGTATCCATTTTTGTTCCAAGTGAACGTCCTTCTCCAGTATCAGTGGTGAGGATTCACATTGCTTGATTACTGGCCCAAAGTGGGGATGTCACACAGACCATGTCCAACAAAAAGACCATCAGATCACAGTCTTCATTGTCTGGGTCCTGGGAGTTGTCCTCATTTCTGAGAGAAAACATGATTAAATTTATTTGAGTTTCCCACCTGAATCCAGAAGTAATGCTACTCTTGAGGATGTTTATATTGGTTGGGATGTGTAAAACAATGTTCCACACAGATGCCAGTATAGGAGTCCACGATCCACAGAGATCCTTTAAACAGATGCTGCTTCAGCACTAAAAGGTAATTCTGCTCCTCATTCACCTACCATCTAGCCTCCAAATATATAACTCAGGGCTGTGAATAGGTTTGGAAATCACATGCACATGTCCTCTACTTTGCCAGTGAAGGATCATAAGATATTCAGGATGGAATATAAATATGGAAGAAGCAACATTGGAGTGTTCCATTATATCTGAGGATATGGAATCAAGAGCAAAGATGGTGATCTATTGATTAATTAATTCATTCATTAATTTATTCATTTGTTCTTTTATTCTTCTAGGCACCTGCTTAATCCAGTTCATGACTGCAGAGAAACTGAAGCTTTTTCCAACACTGACTGGATACAAGGTAGAAACTAATCCTGGACTGGGCATCAATCCATCATAGAAGGATGCTGATAATGTTGCCTGTGTTAGAGAATAATTAGGTTACTGCTGGTGTATGTGTATGGTATGTAGTTCTGGTGAGCTTATTTAAAAAGAAGATCATAGTGCTAGAGAAAATAGGGAAAAAAAATCCAAATAAAATGATTAGGGTAGTAGAGATTATGTCCAAAGAGGAGAGGAAAGGTTAAGGGAGATTAACCATTTTTTATTAGAAGACAGGAGGACAAGATTGTGCACTCAGAGGTAAGTGTGACAAAATTACTTTGATAAGGATGAGCAGGGCAGCCAGGAGAGGACCTGCAATTAAGGGAAGCGCAGTTTAATCTTTTTTCTAGGTACTTTATCTCATTGTGACTGCTGGCCATTAACTCCCCTGTTTTCCTGGTGGAGTCACCCATTAGGAAAAGCATCATCCAGACAGCAGTCCTAGAGTGTTTGTTTACCTAATTCTCAATGCCCTGCAACAGCCTGACCTTTTAATGCATGTATCAAAAGTGAACTCGTGCCGAGTCATAGCTATAGTACATGAAGGTAAACCTTGGTGGATGCATGACTACATGCCTTCTACGATATTTATCCTCTATAGGGTGACAGCAGTACAGTGGACTAGGCTGCATTCTCCTTGATCAGCCTGGACAAGTGAGTGTTATCCACTCACATGTACCCTATCCAGCCATCTCCATTATTGTCTGGTTTACTAATTAATCCTATTTCATCTGGATTGCAAATGCAGCTTTATCGCTGTGCTATTTGGAGCTGGCTGAATTTTAGTCTTGAAATTAGAAAGTAGTTTTTCATAGAGAAGATGGTTGGCTGTTGGTAGATGTGGTTGATGCAAGCATATTAGAAGTCTTTATAGCAGCTTCATATTTCTGGACCACTAGGATGGAATAGGTTGACAGTTCTCCAAGGCCTTGTTCAACATTTGGGAAGGCTACATAGATTCATTGTCTACTTTTGACAACTAATACATGTAAATTAGAAATAAATCTCTTCTATGCACATATAAGGGATAATGCATCAATCTTAGAAAGAATACATGAAACAAGGTAAAATATAAGCATATAACAAAACATAAAGTATAACATCTTATATAAATATACCTTCTTTTCACAAGCATCAATAATGGTACCTTAGCAAAGCACATATATACACACACACACACACACACACACACACACACACACACACACACACACACACACACACACATGCACACGCACAAAATAATCTTCTGCACTGAAACCTCTTTATTTCCATTTATTTAACTCTCTCTCTCTCTGACCTTCCTAATAGCTTCCCCTCTTTAACCCATTTGACCTATTTGTTTAATTGAAGGTGAGAGTCAGGTATCCCTAGGACAGATGAGATTTTTATTAACCCATTCATTCATTATTGCGGATCCTTACTGGCCAGTTTTCTCCCTCTCTGGAAGTGGCCTAGCTCAAGCCCACACTGTTACTCCCTTTCCCATCCACCCTTAGCTAGCACTTTCTGTAAGTGGAAAATTCAATGAGTGTCAGGACTGGGCTGTCTCTTTTTTCTCCAAATGAAGTAAGACATTAGGACAGTCCCTACACACTCACAGCAAGGCTCGGGAGGCAGGCTTTCCTGGTCTTCATCAGGAAATCATACTCTGTAGTTCTGTTCCTGACTGCACATCCCTCTGTCCTACTGCATTCTATCCTCCCAGAGACAGGTGAGCAATCACTCTGTCATTCCTCTCCCGTTCAGCTTTTTCAGAGACCTGAGCTGCTAATCAAACTCAGGATGCCTGGGGCATAGTCAGGGCTTTATTATGTACATCACCAGAACTAGCTAAAATTTCTGCAGTTATTTCTCACTGATCCTGAGCAGTATACCTCCTGGCCAACTGCACACTTATCCTAGCTGTAAAATGAAGCCTACATGGATCCAACCCTACCACCAAAGCATACTATAAGCCTTCCTCCTAGTCACCCTAATATGTAATCTCATTATCAGTAGCTGAAAACTTTAAATAAAAAAAAAAATCAGTCTAAAAAAACATACAAATTCCACACAACCAAAAAAAGACTAAAATTGATAACTCTTTGTCCTAAACCCACAGAATGATGATCTCTATATCTCTATCTCTTTGTCCTAAACCCACAGAATGATGATCTCTATCTCTCTCTCTCTCTCTCTCTCTCTATCTCTCTCTCTGTATATAAATATATATATATATATATCCAAACATGGATTCACTTTACAAGTTCCACGTACTGAAATATTGAATTTCAGTATCTCGAGACCATAAAGTTGAAAACACAGAAAACCGAAAGAACAAAAGCTTGAGATGCACAAAACTGAAGTCTTAAAGCATTGATAGCAGCGGTTTGCGATTACCTTTATTTAGTATATGTGTTGCAAATAATTCCTGCCATCCTTTATCCATGACACCTGTCAGCCATCTGTAGCATATACGAACAACACTGTAGTGCACAACAATGTAAATACCACTCATAGAGAGATGTAAATACAGCCGTCACATTTTCAAAACTCGGGAAATAGCTCTCAGGAAACCCACTGTATCATAAAATCCTTTGTTCTTTAGAATGTGCTCAAACTGGGAATGTCTGTGGACCACCTGTCTTCTTTTAAGTGAAGGCAGGCACCCACCAGCCATCCAGACCCTTAGTTCCTCTACCCGATCTTGTTCCCTGGCTAGAATCGACATCAGGATAGACAAATCCGTGGCTTTGGCTGCCAATAAACATTTTAGTCTATGATGTCAGGCCTCCACGGAGTTCTGCATTCGGGGTAGAAAGAGGACATTCAACTGAAATACATTCCAGAATTGTATAGGAAAGAGGGGAGGGAATCTGCAATGTGCCATGGTATGTTTACTGAACTTTCTGAGTCTGCCAAGGACATACCAGTGTGAGAAATACTTCATTAACTCCCTTCCCTCTGGAGGGAAAGACTTCCGCAGCAGTGTAAATGCAGGTAACACCTCCTCCTTGGGTAGGAAAGCCAATGCCACTAGACACTTAACTGGTAACTGAAATTCATTGCAGCCCTTAGCTGTAGCATCATTTATATTGAACTCAGTACCCTTGATAGCCACTATTTTAAAATCTGAAAGCACATAACAGAGACAGGTCTCAAAGCCATGCTCTGCAAGGAGCTGAAACACACAGTGCCACAAATAATTGTATGCCTTCAAAGATTTCTTACTCATCAAACAAAACAGTAATGGCACTAATTTTCTGTAGCCACTGTATTTGACAAGTCCATGTATACTATAAAGCTGACAGCAGATGATACCCTTATAGAAGAATGTGCTGTCCATCAACCAAATAGTAGCTCTGCTGAGATCTTAAAGGCTATTTACAATGGTAAGGACTATAACTGCATTGTCTGTACTGGCATCCACAATCCTCTTTTTAATAAATACCCCCGTTTTTGTGAGGAAGTGGTGTACATATATATCCTGTAGCTGCATGGTGGGGTTACTGGTATGCCTAGTGTCTTTTCTCCTCACCCTCCCAACTTGTTGTAACAAGGCTTTTTGGAAAGGTAGATTAGGGATTATGTCCATGGCCGTGGAAGCTAGAGCATTATCGACTAGCAGACATGGAGTGTTCCTTGACACAGCTCTATGCCTTAGTTCTGAGCACACCTTATACCTAGCAACCTTGGTTGGATCGCCTGCATGATTATGCTGCATTGTTTTTATTAACTCCTCCCCATTTGCACAAGTTACCCTGACTGCCCTACCTTTACATTGCTGGGTAGCTTTCCACTTGCAACACCAGTAGTTCTTGTTTTTTAGGGATCTTTCCAAGTTCATTACATATCCCTGTAATAGCAGCACTGGTTTTCTTTTCTGTGATATGCTCGTTTCATATATTGCGCTTAAATGTCCTGGGGCAGGATATTCGATGTCAGCCATTCTGCCTGGAGTGCTTCATAGGCTGAGCTAATGCTGATATGCAGTACTTTTAAAGGAACCATTTGGGAGGTATGTAATTCAGTTATATGGACTACAATTAACTGAACTTTCGATTTTCTGTGTTTTCAGCTTTACAGTCTCGAGATACTGAAATTCGATATTTCAGTATCTCAAGCATGTAAAGTAAATCCGTATATATATATATATATATATATATATATATATATATATATATATATATAGTGAATCTGTATACACACACACACACACATATATATATATATATATATATATATATATATATATATATATGAAAGAAAACAAAAATCTTATTTTGTCTCTTCCCCCAAGAAAATAAGCCAACCCTTTCCCTTATCCTCAAAAATATAACACAGTCTCCACTTACTTTACAAAAAGGTATTTTCTCCTATGGTGCAGGGTTTTCTAGCATACTTTGCAAAAATTAGTTTAAAACACCCTTCCATTCTCTAAAGCTCTTTCCCTACTGAGGGTCACGGTATAAGCAAGTTGAGCGGGGTGAACCACACTTCTCTAACCCTAGCATCAGTTGCCATCTCATTCTGTCAGATTCCCAGGCTTTCCAGGGAAAGCTCAGTGAGGGAATGCCTTCATTTTTTCCTGGGTATGCCTCAGTTCCTCTCCCTAGTGGGCTCTGCTTGGTATTATTCCCAGTGGGGGTATCCTCACTAGGTACCCAAACCTGAAGGTAGTTGTGGCTATTCTCCAAATTCCTCCCAGATCACTAAGCACCTCAATCTTTTATGGACAGTGAGTCTTGCTACTCTGCAAAGGAGCCGTATTTTCGCTTATTGTATCTGCAATCTCATGTTTTTGGCCACTGTGCAAAACTAAAGACTATAGACATAGATGTGAATACAGACTTTCAGTTCCTATACTCATATTGACCAACAAATTGATAACTTCATCCTAAGACTCAGTTCTTGCTTCACTACCACATTCCTATACAACACCACCAGTACTGCCAAAGTTGTACCTATCCACTCAACAGTTTCCTGAACTCCTCTCCTTTCACATTTTGAACAATTTCTCCACTTGGGGGTGGCTGCTTTAGGAGACAGCAGTCTACCCTTTTATAAGGCAGACTCAACAGTGCTGATTTAGAGGTTTTTATTTTTATCTCAAGTGCTCCATATTTAGCAGTGAACTGCACCAGAGTACTTTGGTGATCACAATCACTTGAGAGCATATCCTTCAACCTCTTAGCAAAAGAAATCTGAACAAAGTGGACCTTGTCCAGACCCTGGCTGTGTATTTATGTCCTGTCCATGAATATCATGAACAGGATGGGAGAAAATACACACAACTTGTAGAGTTCTAGTCCATTTTTGAATATACTATCTTAAAAATAAGGATGGACACAGCTCTCACTTCTTAAATGAATGGATGGTGTGGCATGCAGTAGTGGTCTGGGGACACCATACTGTTGTAGCATCTCCCATAAGACATTCTGTGGTATATGGTTATATGACTTCTCCAGGTTCACAAGTCATAAGTAGTGGGGGTGGGGCCTAGATGGCTAACTGGTAACAGCAACTTTTATGAGCTCCACAATCTAGTACCAGAATTCAGGAAAATAATTATTTTTATTTTTCAAAAGTAGTAAATTCTTATTAAGGAACCTCAATTCTATAAGAATACTAAATTTTATGCATTTTTATTGAAATTTTCCTGTCAAATAAACTGGAGATAACTTCTTCAATACAGAAATGAGCAACTCTAAGTCTTCACACTCTGAAACTTCACTGAAAAAGGAAATTCAACTGATGTCAGCCACACTACTTGAACTATCTCTCAAAATGGACAGATTTACAGACAACCTTGAAAATCTAAAAGTCAACTGTCAGAAACAGATTGATGTCCTTAATGAAATCTTGCAGGAGCTACAATCAAAAATATTGGATATGGAAACTTCTTTATGTGACATAGATGAGAGACCTAAGAAAGATGAAACTCATTGTGAATCTCTTTTACAGCAGAATACCTGGCTAATCAGTAAAATAGATGATTTAGAAAACAGAGAAAGGAGAAAATAACATTAGAATTTTTGGTCTTCCAGAAAAAACAGAAGGTGAGGACATTATTTTATTTCTTAACTTTTGGCTTCCAGACATATTAGACCTAAAGGAAGGTCTATCAAATGGTATAGAAAGAGCACAGAGAGCTACAGTGAAACCTATTCCTTCTTCTTCCAATATGCCTCCTAGATCTATTATTGTGAAATTCTTGTCTTATTTAGACAAAGAACTTGTTCTCAAATCTGCCTGGAGAGGTCATCCATTGACATATAATAAGAGTCAAATTAGATTTGACAATGACTATTCCTCAAGAGTCTTGGAACTAATGAAAAAAAACTGGCCTTTTGTGAGATTTTTGAAACAAAATAAAATAAAGGCACAACTTGCTTTCCCTGCAAGAATTAGAATCCTTCATTAAATGACATAAGTACATTCAACAATGTCGAAGAAGCTATAACTTTCATCAAAAACAACAACATAACTGCAATTCCAGAAGACATGGATTGGTCATCTTCCACCACTTTAAAAAGAATCTCTGAGAAAAATAACTGGACTGATATGAGAAAGAAGAAATTGAAAACTGACCCTAGAAATTCTGGAGTCACTACTTCTCTCAAACCATCAACTAGGACTTGATTTCACTTCTAATCATTCAAAAAGTATGTATTTTTTCCTACCATACACCTATAAGAATGTTTTCTTACATTTTTTTGATTGAACCTTACTAAGATTACGTCTTATATTTCATGTGTTTAGACTTCTCTAATGGTCCTTAATATAGCTACTTACTAAGAACTCATATAATAATAACAGCTTGTTCAAGTGACACCCTTGATTTTTGCTTCATTACCAGCAATTAAACGTATGCTGTATGCATTTATACTTTATACAATTCTTAATTTGAAATGTTTTTTTGATTTTTAAATACATATATTACAATATTTTATAATTTAGACATTAGTTACTACTCTACTCAATTTTAGCGTTCTAACATTCCATTATGACTGTTTACTGTCACTCTTGTTTAAAATAGCCTCGAGCTAACAAATGTTGTCTCTCCTCTAAAATAGAATCTACATAATTAACATGGAAGCTCTCATCCTAAAATATAGGAATATGAAGAATTAAATGTTTTTTGCACACAGTTATAGGTAGATTAAACTAAATTAATCTCACCCATTAACAAAATAACTCATGTACTATCTATCCCACACATTTATGCCGCATAAGTATATACAGCTTTATAGTTGTTACTGACAAGAGCTTTCATCTCACATTCTTTGACTTCACTTGTCTATTCTGATTGATTAAATAGTCTGTTTAGTTGAGATATTTTTTATTTCATATTATTTATTTACTAAATATTAATGTCTTCTATGGTTAGAAAATGTTTCAGTTTTTAGGAGGGTGCCTGTCTAGATCAGTTTGTGTTATACATCAGTGAGTGCACTGTACGGATTTACACCGTCGCTTTACTGTTGTGTCGTGCACTGTTTAGTTTAAGGATGTATGTTTGGCTAGGCTAGTTTGTGAATTTAGAGATACAATAAAGAAGGTTCTGTATATTTGCTAGACTAGGATAGACTCTATGTTGTGTGATGCATGTTTTGCAGTTATATCTGTCAACTGCGCAAATGATGCTGTGGGGAGGACTGAAGCTCCTTGAAGATCGGTAGTGAACAGTGCCCGTTATGGGATTTGACAGGTTATTTTACTGCGTTGTTGTGTTTCATGATTGCCTGGGATGTTGAAATATGTGAACAGGTTTGTCCTTGTTGGGCCATTGTAGAACTCTCGATGTAGTTGTGGATCTGTTGTTACGTGGTCTAATACATTGTTGACACTTATTTTGGGTGCTTTCCGTTGCCGGGCAATGGATCCAATGCACTAGTGAGTGCTTGCGGTGATTGCATGGCTGTTGCATGGGGTGGTTGTTTTGAGGGGGAGAGACATTGGCATGCTGCAGAGTTTGTCTGGTTTCTGTGGGAATGTGGACAGTTGAGGAGTGTGCAGTGAGTGTAAGTTAGTAAGTTACCCCTTTCATTAATTTTTTGAGAACAATAGTCAGGGAGGATGTCTGATTACTAGTATTAAATGAAATGTTTTTGCCTTTAATGTGATGTCTTCTTTATCTCCTGATACCCATCAGTAAGTTCTGTGGTTACCACCATAGCAAGCAATGACCATCTTTTGTCCATAGCTCCTTGCCAATGCCCCAACTACTGAAATTTTGAGCAAGACCCATTTGTAATGCACTTTTCTACCTTCCACAGGTATATAGGTGAAGTTCTTCCTTGGATGGGAGTTGTTGAATTCACCCCACACAGACGCATAAACTAGGCATTCAATTGGCACTCTCCCTACTTGTTTCAGTTTCCTGAATATGTCCAGTTACTGCCTTCACTATCTGACCCTCCTCATCATTAAATGTCAGTAACCTGACAGCTCAGTACCTCCATTGCCCTAGGTATCCAGAATACACTGTCTCAGGTCTAATAAAATGACTGCATAGTAAACTGTTGAGTCTTAGTCCTATGTCATCTAGTACTTAGAACACATATACATATCCTTGTTTATGATTATGGTGTTTTTTACAGATAATCCATGACTAGCACAAAAGTACAAAAACAGTTTTCCACTTGTTTTCATATCAAAGAAGCCATTCCACCCAGTATCATGGATACAGATTTCTCTGTAATTCAAAAAGCTAGAGTCTCCAAGTACAATTACAGAACTGGTAGGTGGCACCCTAACGCCCACAGTTGTTAAGAAGCTCTTAGGTACAAATACTGCATATACATAAGCACCAAATCATTTTCCTTTATCTAATTTCTAGCCCCATTGAGATGACCCCTATCTACTGGCACAAACTCCAGCTATGCAGCATCCATAGCATCCAGATGGGAGCTTGTGAGTATTCCTTCTCCCACTCAGAACCTCTTTTAAAGGTCAGGTCATGAAAAAGAAAGACATCACCCCTACTTAAGAAGTTTGGTTTCAGAAGCATTATTGTGAGTAGAGGTAAGACCTACAAACCTAGCCAGTGGTTCAGTTCAGAAATGCAATTTACAGCAATCCTGTGCTTAACAGCAACAATATACAAATAAAACATAAATAAAGGATAAACTGGATTTAATGTGCGGTAGGGAGTGTATATGTGTAATATCTTGTGCTTTAGGAGTACAGTACATATTTGTAATCTCTGTCATAGCATCACCACTTATGATATAACTTGTACTATACACACAGCTCCACAGACATTTTATAATTTGGTTCATATTTTGACATTTCAAGCAATGGACGTACCCATCGTCTTCACAAAACAGTGCAGTTTTATTGGAACAAACTAAAATGTGTTTATTTCTTTATCCTTTGTTAGGTAGATTAGCTCCAGTAGGTTACCAGCCTCATTTCATCAGAGACTTGAGGTGGTATTTTACTGAGTAGGGGAAATTTGGCCAGGGCACTGTAGAAATTCCACAAATCATTTCAGTGGTATGTCCAATATGACCGGGAGGAGAAGGGGACAGGCACATAGGAGGCCATGGTTTTACACAATGTGGAAAAAGTAATTTTAAATGAAAATACTGGTGAAATGGTTGGATTTGTTCAGTTGCAATCTGAAGGATTAATTACAAGATGGAGTGTTGGTGTTGCTGATGACAGAGAGGCTAGCAGATTGCTTTGTACTGGGTTGATATTATGGAAAAGCAGTTTCCCGAACAAAGTGATGGTCTGCCTTCAGAAATTACTACTCCCAGGCATGCATTGTGCTTGTATGACTGATTCATGTGAAGTGAAAGGGTGAGAAGTTGGGTAGGAAGCAGCACAGAGACAGAGTGAGACAGAGGGTCACACGTAACAAAAATAAGACTTACTTATACAAATGTTGTAGCAAGTGGGGATTACAAAAAACAGACTTTTTACACTGGAATAAACCTACAATTCATATCAGAAAAAGAAATGGACATAAATTGACAGGTATAGGGGACTATACTTTTCCTATGGATATGCATGTTGTTATTTAACTGGGAAATGAATGTTTTGCTGACATGTATTTTGAAATACATAAATGTGTGGAAACTTTTTAATAATAATAATAATAATTTTAAAAAAGCAGAACTGTGAAGTTTATATTATTTCCAATTTCTCATTGCATGTAAAAAAAATCTCTCTCCCTCTCTCTATATATATAAAGCATTGATGTTGAATATATGGATGTAAAATAATATACTGAAAAAGAATGTCAGTCTGTTTTTGATGTAAAACATGCTATAGTGGTGGGTGTTTTTGAACGGTGGAAAAGAGCACAGAATTAAATTTTACAGAATATTATTGTCCATTTACATAGTTTTTGTGTTCTAAATTATGCATGAGAATTTTATATTACTGAGACTAACCCAAGACATGCTTTTCCAGTGGGAAATTGTCCCACCTGATATATGCTTACTTCTTCAAAAGATGCAGTAAAAGAGGATAAAGGCAATAAAATTAGGGAATACATGTTACAGTGCATTTGATGTGATAAGGACATTTGGTTTGATTGTTAAGGATAAGAGAAACCTACTCCTGCAGTACAAGAAGTTAGGTCATCTACATCAGAAAGGACACAAATAGAGCAGAATAAAGAAGATGCCTGTAGGGCTTCGTCTGGGGCAGAAAAACAAAGTAAGATTACTGTACATTACATGCAAGTAAAAACAAATTCCTCTCAGGTGTTAAATAATGCTTTTGAAGATCCTGAAGAGGAGGACAGAGAAAATGGGCAGCACCCTACAAGAATGGAGAAACAGGAAAGCATTAGCTATGAGGATATGAATGTGACAGGATAAGATAAAAGCAATACTATAGGTAGCAGAATGCATAAAAAAGAAAGCTAAAAGGGGTGGACACAAACAGGAAAATAACCTTGTGACGATGTGAGGTGCTGCCATCTGTGCCAGGGAGAGTGGGGCAGTGCATGTATGGCATGTGCAGGCATAGCTGGCAGGAGTTTTGTGGATGGTTTTGTGTTGTTTGGCTGTCACACTGACTTGTGCAGATGCTTGTGTTGAAGGTGTGTCAGTGTTATTATAACTGATTAATTGCATATGTTTAAACAAAGAAATATAGAAGAGAAGAGTAGACTTTTTGATAATTTTCAAATACTGCAAGAAATCTTAGAAAATCTCTGAGTGTGTATTGTACCAGAGTCAGGTGATCAAATGTTATGTTATTTTATAACCAAAACTAAGAGAATGGAAGTCTCACAACAGTTTGTTTTGTTTTCTTTGGAACCTGATATGAAGATCTATATTAGTTATCACAGTCAGTTAGATGACTGAGTTCAGTTCACTAAGTTAGAAGCCCATCATCGTGCCTTGTGGAAGTAAGCATCTCAGCATCTAATCTCACCTTGCTGTATTTATTAAGTTAGCTAGGGAACAGTTATTCTTTAGACAGTCAGGAAATACAGTGAGATTAAGTATTGTTTTTTCTGCATATGTTTGAATCCATCCAACTGTGTTATTTTTATTTATCGTGTGATTGAAAATTTGATGTTTATTGTACTTAGATATTTAGTATTCTCATGTTTTTCTATTTTTATTATGAATTACTAAATATTTTTATACCTTTCATTGTGGCTGGTCTTTTAGAATATACTTTTAATATCTTGAGAGTACTTGTGCTTATTTTAGTGATGCCTTGGCCACTCCAAAAAGCCTTACTGCTTTGGTTACACTCCATTTATATTAGTATTGATTTTACTCAGTATAATTGGAAATACTTGTAAGAGCCTGAAAGTAGTTAACTGGTGGCAGCATGTTTACCTTATAGTCTGGGCAGAAGGGGTACAGCTAGTAAATCTGTACCAGCCTTTCTCAAGAGTGTACATGTGTGAAAATCAAATACCCAGGTGTGGGTGTGTCAGCTACTTCAAACTGGGACACAGTGCTCCAAAGTGAGTCTTGATTGGGATCTGGAGAGACACAGAGTCCAGTCCCAAGTCTGGAGTGTGATCCCTGTGTGCTCTTGGGAGAAACTGTGCTTGATGCCGAGAGATGCATCTGAAAATACTGTGTAAATTCATTCCTGTTTTTAGTGACTAACTCTCACTGGTGTCTGTGGTGAGGATTGAGGCTTCTTGATTACTGGCCCGGGGTAGAGAGGCCGTCACCTACCTATAAATGTCAACATCATTCAGAATAAATATCAAGAACTTACATTATTACAGTGGTTACAAAGAAGTGTTATGGTTTTATGATTATTCTGGATACTAGATTGTGCTCTTGGTGAGAAAGAGAGAAATTTGGTCAGCTTTGTCAGGGTGGCATTCTTTCGTCAGTTGGGACTGATACTTGTTCAGGTATTGATTTCCTTTATAAACAGAATGTAGTAACAAAGATTTTTTGATAATACTGACAAGTCAGGGTTAGTGGTGGTTGCAATGGTTAAACAAAATATAGTTTGAATAACTACAATACATGCCAGTTCAAAATACAAGGACAGGTGTAGCTTATTGGAGGATGTGAGGGCATATATGATGGTAAATGTACCAATTATGATAGCAGATTACTTTAATTGTAATATACAATATTCAAAGGGTAGGATAGCCAGAGATCTAAGGATTTAAATGTATCTTTTAATGGCAAGTGATTTGCAGTTAGATCAGGATGAAAGGTATACATATTACAGAGGAGAGTGACGAATGGAGATATACTTCAACATATTTTCTAAGAGCTTACAAAATGCAACAAGAAAAAAAAAATTGGATTTTTAAATCATTATGCTATATAGAGGGAGTTTGGTGATGAAGGGAGTTTTATGGTAGGGAAGGGCTTAAAACAATTAACAGCCAAATGGGTGTTGAAGGAAATTTGGCAGAGCTAGGAAAAAAAAACATTATGGGGACAGCATTTAACTGTTGTATGTGCTCTTACAGGCTGGTGGATAGAATTTTAATACTAATATAGAAAAGAATATATATATATATATATATATATATATATATATATATATATATATATATATATATATATATATTATATTATATTATATGAAAAATAATAATATTGCAGGGAGAACTATTTTATAGATCGTTACTCCAGAAATATGAATAATCAGTAGAAACACATGAAAATGTTATCTAAAAAGTATAAGAGCAATGTATGAAAAAATAGACAAACAGAGCAGTTGCTGCTGAATAAAGATTTTATTGATTTTTATTTTTATTTGTAGCAGGCAAACAGCGTGCTACATTTCTATCAAGCAGCTTGCTACAATTTATACTATAAACAAAGCACTGAAGCACTACATTCCTGACCACAAAAGCAGTATCAGAATTCATTTCCATACTGTCATTCAGAAATTCTGGTATTAAAATGAATGCCAGTACTGCATTACTAACCAAGCAGCATCAACCGACTGCACCCCTAAGATCTTGCACAAAGGGCGGTTGCTCCTTCGCTCTACCCTAGCTTTACCATTGACTACTGCAAGTAAATGTATGGACAATTTATAAGAAAGCAATGAAGGTGAAGAGTTAAGATGACATTTAGAACAGATAGAGGCAGATTTCAAAAATTCTGGTATTAAGGAAATTGAGTTAGATGAGCTTAAAATGGTATTAAGACAGATAGATAAAGATTGCTCTCCAAGCAAAGTAGGACTTGATTCTGTTTTTTAAATTTCCATGAATATATACAAAAAATAGCATTTTGGGATGTATTCAATTAATGGCCTGCTTTAGGGGTTCATAGTAATCACCTAGTACATTCAGTTACAAAGCTTTTTAAGGAAAAAGGGTGACAAGCAGGATATGAAAAACTGAGACCTTTTGACCTGTTTAACACAAACTACAAAATCTGGATGAAACTCTTACAGGCTAGAATAAAGGAAAGTATTAGTAGGTATAAAATGGCAGGAATTTATGATATACCAGTAAAGCAGACTAAGGAACTCATTGTTAATCAAACATGTGACATATGAGACACCAGAAAAAAGACAGGGGGGGTGCCTTTGGTATGTGATATAGAAAAGACCTTTGACAGTTTAGAGCATAGACCAGTATTGGAAATATAATGACAGTATGGTTTTGGTATCAAGTTGCAGAGATTGCTATGTACAGTATACAGTAGGTCATCTTTGTCACTGTTAATAAGTGGTTGGGAAGGCAAAAACATTAAAATGTGAAGGGGAGTTAGACAGACATGCCTGCTAAGTAGCATTTTTTTTTCTTAGTGATGAATACACTAATCAAGTACACTGATGTTACATTTTTGGGGGAACAATGGTAGTTGATTAAGAGGGTGGTAATTCCTCAATTTCTAGTTTATATGGATGATTTGATATTAGATTCTAGGAATAAACTGTTAATGGCATTTATTTAAGAGAATGGAAATAACTTTAGAAAATGTGGGATTACAAATAAATAGGGAGAAATCTAAAAGGTTTAGAATATACATTGGGAAACCAGGTATAGAATCTACTTTACAAGATATAAAAGATTTTTTAGTAAACAAGAAAGTTCTCAGGGACAATGTGAATGTCTGTTTTTTCAAAATGAAGAAGTTAACTTGGAAAACTTTCAAAGTGGCCTATAGGAAGAAAGTTGATTTACTAAATGGGACACTTACTGGAATTGCAAGTTATATACCTGGTATTGTAATTTTGCTTAAGTGATGGGAAAGAGAAATGCTAGATATTTTTTCTGGGGATCCTGATTAAATATCATTAGCAGAAATGTCTGTAGTGATGCAACAAAAGAGAAGCTGCATTTAGTTCATTGAGGAGTTTTTTTTAATATCATTGCTTTTGTATTATATGATACAAATGTTTCACTTCAAAGCATCGAAAACTCATAACATCTAATTTCAAAATAGTGAGACCATAAGATCGAAAATTCAAAACATCTAAAATTCATAACATTGAATCTCACAATATTGAAAATATATAAAATTGAGTACTGTATCATCAAACATTTAAATGTTATAGTTTATTCTGTTAATCTGCATATATTGTTTATTATGCCACTCTGTATGTGTTTTTAGGCCATACAGGTAAGTGATGTAGACATTATGTATACATTCTTTATGGTGATCATGGTACAGTGGGGTTAGGATATTAACTTTTTCCCACTGTAGTGTGATCTCAGAATTGGTATATTTAATTTACACTTAGGGTGCAGGGGGGCTGCAGAAACATAGTAACAAGTGTGTTTTTTGATTTGGTGTTGTTATACATGGAGGGGGTGTTATTTATATTTGCTTTGTAGTTTTCAATGTTGTGAGAATCAATGTTATGAGTTTTAGATGTTTTGAATTTTCAATCTTATGGTCTCACTGTTTTAATTAGATGTTATGAGTTTTTGACATTTTGAAGTAGAACCTATACAAAGCACTAAAGATATGAAAAAGGAAATATAATAAGATTCCATGGAGGTGTAAAAATGAAGATATTTCTGTATAAGATTTATCAGTATAGAATTAACATGATTGCGGACAAAAATGGTGCTATACATGCATTATGGAGCTATTTTTATTATGAGAATGGATATTTTGAGTGTACAAGAAGGAGAGACAATAATATACTAGAATGATATAAAATTTTATGGTATCTACTCTTACTAAAATTACCTGTTAAAACATGAGGTATAAAATGTCAGAAAGGATGTGTCATAGACAAGGATGCAAATTATAGGACGATGATGAGCAGGTTTCTTTAAATGTACTAGAGTTCAAAATTTTGGAGGTTTGTTATACAAGGAATTTCTTTTTGAAGAAATAAAAAAACATGAGTGGCTGTTACAAGATTTGGAGACTATGGGTTTCCATGGAAAGTACATTTTGAGAAAACAGACTAATTTTTCTTCTGTTTGGTTATTTTGGATAACAAGATGTCAAGACGTATTATATGATAAGACTAAAATTTTGGTCATGGACAAAAGAGTAGAAGTGAATTATTTTTATTGTTTTGTTTTTTGTTTGTTTGTTTATGATGATTTCAATTTTATAAGTTGGATTTTTTAAATGAATGGATGTTATTTATTGTTTATTAGTTCATAATAAAGTAGACCTCCTTTTTTTTTAAGAAACACTGTGGGATCCACACACACACATCTTCACACACAATACAGCGACTTAAATACCAGAAGAACTCATGCTAGGCTAAAGGTCAATTCAATTTTATTTAATCTAGTGGTTTCTCCCCCAAAAAAAAACTCTACTCTAGCCAAATACTCCAACATCTGGAACTTGTTTACCAGTTGGGCATTCACCTAGCAGAACTACATCTCTGTTATAATGCTTGGTGAGCTGTGATTATACTTCATCATCAACTAGTCAGGCATTATTCTAGTGCAAGACTATTGACAGCAACACACCGCTTCGCTGTGTTGTTGTTGTTGTCTCGGCTAGGCACTAACTACTGCCAGTGCTTCCTAAGGACTTTACTGGCTTTTAAAGCCAGCAAAACACTTTTTTTCTTTTTTTCTTACTGTAACCAGTAGTACATGGAGCAGATAAAGCTTCATGCACTACAAAAATATATGATTGGGTCTACGACTGTAAATCTTCATTATGTGTTCTCAACATGGATGTCAGGATTCTCCTCTTGCTCTTTGCTATCAAGGTGAATTTCCTGGCATGGCATCCATGTCTCAAGAATATAATAATGTGTTTACAGTCATAGATCTGATCATAATCCTCTAAATTACATATATTATGTAGATTATTCAATAGATATACAAATAGATAAATAGATACATACCTGCACACACGAGCATGTACATACACACACTCAAGTTTACCGATAAGCATTCTCTGTAAATGTAATAATACTTCAGTCAGTGAAAAATTTAAGTATAGCTAAATACTAAACTAAAGATAGAAAGAGTTTTGTTTGATTAAATGTGAAATAGTAATATTTGTGTAAGCAATACCTTTCTTGCTTCTGTAAATGAGTTTGATTGGCATTGGGCTTTCATTTTTCAAGATGAGAGTGAGACTGAAGAAGCAGCAGTTCTAAAAGTGACAGAAATATGGGCACTGCTGCGAATATAGGCTTGTAGTCTGATGCAAAGAGCATAATAACATAAAGAAGCAGTGGAGATTCTTGAAGTATTTAATTCACCCTTGCCTAAAGATAGCATAAACATTAGAAGATGCCTTGGGGTGGAGTGACTCTTCTTTATTTGGGTACCAGTTTATCTCTCTCTCTATGTATATATATCTATATCTATAGCTATCTATCTACGCACACGCACATGCACACACACACACACACACACACACACACACACACACACACACACACACACACACACACACACACACACACACACACACACACACACACTGCATGTGCATGCACACTGACTGAATGGCCAAATTCTTTAAGCACTCTTGGAGTAAATGGCGGCTATTTTTTTATCTAGACAAAGACCACTGCACCATTCTGGTTTCTTGGTACTGTTTGTATATAGCTTCAGAGATTTGTATTTATAGTTGGATTTATCTGATTATTGCTTTTATATATAAATTTAGTTTATTTACTACAATGTGGTTAGATGCTGACTTGGTAAAGCTAAATGTTTTGGCAGTACTGTTCATTTTGGGGAGGGAAAAGGGGGTGGTGATCCAAAGAACAAGAAGACTAAATACAGATGAACTTATTTATTATTTAGTTATGCATATGAATTATATCAGAATATGAAAAAAAAGAATGCAGTTTCTTAATTATAATTCATTCATATGATTTGTTAAGGATAAACAACATTATTCAAAATTACTAATCTGGATTTTGCTTTAGCGGACAAGGTGGTGTGGTGACCCCTAACCGGGAAAAAGCTGAAAGAAGAAGAAGAAGAAGATCTATCATTTAATTCAAAAACATTCTGCTGATTGCATCTGATTTAGAAGGAGAAACTGAACTACCCTTGATAAATAGTGCATGCAAGAATAATTAGAGATTTTTCCAGACCTTTATTGGTGCACGATTACAGGAAATTCCGAAAATATAAATACAACTGCAAAATTAAACTCTAAATTTCCACTAGCCTTGCATCTACTGTAATATGTCTGAATTTCATAAAAAAATGCACATGTAAACTCACTGCAGCTACAGCTAATCTTGTTGAATACAAAGAAAGGAAGGAAAAAAACAACATTTTACCTTTGAAAACACTGCAAAATAAATGAATCTTAGTCCTTATCACAGGGAGTGGGAAAATTTAATTAGTTAATTCATGTTTCCTGTGCAGGAGGAAACCTGGCACCAGGAATCTGGTGGCATACACAGTTTGAAGTCTGTTCAAAATGTGAGACTAAATATTATAAAATAATCAGAATTCATGTAGAGGTATAAATGTACATATACATTATGTGTACAAATGTTTAATTATCTAATTAAATTTACATGCACACATGAAACCATGCACATGCACACGTGCACACTTCACAGACACACACACACTCACACGCACACATGCACACACACACACACACACACACACACACACACACACACACACACACACACATACACACATAGATGTGTTTATGTCAGAAAAGAGATGTGAAGGAATAGCATAATGGGCTTATCCTTACAACTACTTCACTGCAGTGAAAACTAAAGTAGAATTCTGAAACTAAAAGGTCATTGTATGCAAAGCGTTGATTAATTACCTTCACCTAAACAAGTAAAATTAAGTTAGACTGAAAAAAGCAATGACCAGCATGGCCAAATTTGAGGCTTAGTTCATGAGCATTAGTAATGTGGCTTGTTCAAGGTCACACAGTAAAACATGGAGGCTGCACGAATCAAACCCATTCAGGCTCAACTTGGGAACATTATCTGGTTAAGTGACTTACCCAGGGTCATACAATAAACCAACAGGGGCTGTGGGAATCAAGCCCATGTCCATCATAGGGTTTTAGGTATATCAGTAATCTTGCACTTCTGCTACAAACTATCATTTAATGAAGAAATTAAATGCATTTTAGTACTATTTACTTTAATCAGATTATGACAATTTTATAAACAAATTACCATATTTTTTTATTAACCAGACTTTGTATTCTCAAATATCTTCTTTCACAGAGTGATGGTTAGCTGGTACCAAACTTTATTTTAATTGAATTACCCTAGAAAAAGGGTGCAAGCAAGAACAGTTAAATGTCTCCAGTTGCTTTTAATATACACATCAATATACAATTTAGAAAACATGAAGCACATAATTAATATAACATTTTAATCTGATTTGATCTATCCTTAATAAACATGCTGTAATATGTTTATAATTTCATCTAAAATCTATTTTCCTCAAAGTCTAGGCACAGAGACCAGATGCGACAACAGGAATCGTCCTAACAATGTAAAGAAAAACAGAGCCTGCTATCTTACCTCCTGAAAAGCTCCAGTCAGTCTGGCTCTTTGAAGGGTGCAGTTTCTGGATGTGGGAGGGCTTTAAATGTTTCATGCAGCTTAAAGTGAAACTTTCACCATGGCTATACTTAGTTCTAAACAGTGTCCCTAGATTAGGTTTCATAACGGTGATTTGTTTCATCATTCAAAGTAATGATGACTCTGGTCTGCTGTACAGTCTGATGAACAGATTTTTACTATTGTGGGCTGCTATTGACATCTCTTGTGACCTCTGCAGCTGAATCAATTTGTCAGTATGTTCTGACAGATTAGAAACAAATGTGTCCATGATTTATGTTCATAGGCAGTTACTAGGCTTGTAGTCCAGGACACCATTAAGAAGCCTAGCCCAAATCTCCTAGAGCTCTGTCTGGTTAAGTGACTTGCTCAAAGTCACATAGTAGACAGGCAAAAGTGGAAAGATTCAAACCCTGTACTATTGGCACAGGAAGCAGATCATTAAGACATCATATCTTTAGTTTGCTGTTCTAATTGCCAGACTATTTTATTGTTTGCACAGTACTTGATGGATTCAAAATTAGCGTTTAGGGAATTGCAATTTGAGGAACAGTACCTTTTTAACATTTTATGTATTTCTGACATGTCAGCAGACATTTGCTGAATACTTGCTATGTGAAAGAGAAATAAACAGAGAATCACTGATTGAGAACTAGCATTTTTAAATTTGTTTCGAACTTAACAGACAAAGCAGAACCTGAAGGAAGAGAATGACTACAGTAGGGGAAGAAGAAAGAAAAAAAGAGCAGGACTGTATCATAACATGAGCCCTCCACCCACATTATTTCAGCTCAAATGACCTTTAAAAGTATTTTGTCCAGGGCTTGCACAGCTACGACCAGGCATATTACATATTGGGCTTGCTTGCCATTTACCATCTTTGAAACTAAAGATCCTGTTCTAGAAAATGGCTGAATAATTAAACGTACAACATACAGAACATATGTAGAAAGTAGTATTTATTTTTAATTTTGTTTTATTTTATTGTATTTTAATTTGGTAACTGAGGTAGAGCATTGATCTCACAGGACCATTTTCAAGATCAGCTACAGATGAAAGATGTGGCTTCCTTAGAATTGGTCAAGGTGAAATTCCTCAAGCTTCAAGTGCTCACAGGGAAAAAAAGAGATAAGAGAGTCAAATCCCAGGTCACCGTTTTCCATTGGGAATCACTGCTGATGTAATTTTTAAGTGTGTACTGGCAGTGATTCACTTCTTTTAAGAGATTCCTCCCTTCTTTGAGTTGATGCGACTATGGAATTGGTATAAATAAAGTTGGGGATGTGGGGCCTTGCCCCCATATCGGAGATGGGAATACAAGGTGGCTTGACATCTGTAAAAAAATATTTAAAGTTTAATGTTTCACCCTTTTGTGCTTTGGGCATTACTTTTTCAGTATTTTGGATCATCAGCTTTCTGGAAATTAGTGATTCATAGTAGAATCAAAAGATGTTAAGCAACAGTCACGTATAAGACAAATGAAGAAGTGCAGCTGAATTATAAATGCATTCAAAGACAGCAATATAAGACAAATGAAGCAGTGCAACTGAATTAAAAATGCATTCAAAGAGCCATTTATAAGACAAATGAAGCAGTGCAGCTGAATTATAAATGCACTCAAAGACAGCTACGTATAAGTCAAATGAAGCAGTGCAGCTGAATTATAAATGCATTCAAAGACAGCCATGTATAAGACAAATGAAGCAATGCAGCTGAATTATAAATGCATTCAAAGACAGCCACGTATAAGACAAATGAAGCAGTGCAGCTGAATTATAAATGCATTCAAAGACAGCCACATATAAGACAGGGGTCCAGGGAAGTAAATAGTGTGGGAAGAAATAGCCAGGGAATTGTTATGGCTAGGCTTGTATAGGCCCTAGGTCTGATAGGTTCATAGGTTGGTACTGGGCTATGAAAAAATGAAGCAATGCAGCTGAATTATAAATGCATTCAAAGACAGCCACGTACAAGACAAATGAAGCGGTGCAGCTGAATTATAAATGCATCGAAAGACAGCCACGTATAAGACAAATGAAGCAGTGCAACTGAATTATAAATACATTCAAAGACAGCCAAGTATAAGAAAAATGAAGCAGTGCAACTGAATTAAAATGCATTCAAAGACAGCCACTTATAAGACAAATGAGGCGGTGCAACTGAATCAAAAATGCATTCAAAGACAGACACGTATAAGACAAATGAAGCAGTGCAGCTGAATTATGAATGCATTCAAAGACAGCCACGTATAAGACAAATGAAGCAGTGCAACTGAATTAAAAATGCATTCAAAGACAGCCACGTATAAGACAAATGAAGCAGTGCAGCTCAATTATAAATGCATTCAAAGACAGCCACGTATAAGACAAATGAAGCAGTGTAACTGAATTAAAATGCAAAGACAGCCACGTATAAGACAAATGAGGCAGTGCAGCTTAATTATAAATGCATTCAAAGACAGCCACATATAAGACAAATGAAGCAGTGTAGCTCAATTATAAATGCATCCAAAGACAGCCACGTATAAGACAAATGAAGCAGTGCAGCTCAATTATAAATGCATTCAAAGACAGCCACGTATAAGACAAATGAAGCAGTGCAACTGAATTAAAAATGCATTCAAAGACAGCCATGTATAAGACAAATGAAGCAGTGCAACTGAATTATAAATGCATTCAAAGAGTTTTCTAAGACACAAAGTCTTATGCTTTAATGCTAGGATACTTGATAAAATGCAGTCGTTACCATAAATGTAAATCTTAAAATCACATTGAGGTTTATGGCTTGAGGTCAACGTGTCATAACAAACAGTGTTTAGATAATACAATATTTACATTACCAAAACATTGCCACCAAGTCCAGAGCAAATCCAGATACTCTCACGAATAAAGGTTAAATGATAAAACCTATATAAGAGTATCAGGAACACATGATAGGCAGAGAAATCTGATATAAATATTTAATACCATACACAGGAATAAGCACTTTCATGGTAAATCCAACATCCGCTTCATCAGATAACAAATGAGGCAAATTCAACAGTTTAAATGCAGTCTTGCACCAATCAGAGATAAGACATCATTAAAAACTTCACCCATTCCATTAATCTCAATACAATGTACTACAGTGTTAAATACATAATACCTAATCTATTGTAAAAGCTACTATAATGACATAAACATACAATAGACCTAAAAGAAAATATAGAGAGCAAAGTATTAAGTATAAATATATACTAATCACTTAAAACGCCTACGAGATTTTAGTACCGGCCTCAAGGGAACATGCCCATTCAAACCCTTCCCCTTATGGGCTTGCATCCTAAGTATCCATTGCAGTTCTAAATTCTCAGTATGAGTTCTGATGTCACCTATTCTCATAGAGTCAAATGCTCTAGCAATGACTCTAAACTTAAATGTATGTTGTTCATCTTCCATCATAACATGTTTTGCCAGTGCATTCTGTTCATATCCAATACGAATTGCATATAGATGTTCCCTTATCCTGTCCCTCATTCTCCGATTACATTTACCTATGTAAAAAGAGGAACATTCCTCACAATGTGCCAGGTAGATCACATCTTTGGTGTTACAATCTTTCTAAGTGATTAGTATATATTTATACTTAATACTTTGCTCTCTATATTTTCTTTTAGGTCTATTGTATGTTTATGTCATTATAGTAGCTTTTAGGATAGATTAGGTATTATGTATTTAACACTGTAGTACATTGTATTGAGATTAATGGAATGGGTGGAGTTTTTAATGATGCCTTATCTCTGATTGGTGCAAGACTGCATTTAAACTGTTGAATTTGCCTCATTTGTTATCTGATTAAGCGGATGTTGGATTTACCATAAAAGCGCTTATTCCTATGTATTGTATTAAATATTTATATCAGATTTCTCTGCCTATCGTGTCTTCCTGATGCTCTTATTTAAGTGTTATTGTTTAACAATATTTACATTATTTACAAGCTGTAATTCTACAGTTCAGTAAAGAAAGTTGGTGGGCAGTAGAATTTTGGATGAGAATGCCATTAAAGTTTAGTCAGTACAATAGCTGTATTATCTACAATTGACAGTAATTTATTTATTTTTTTTAATAAAAGTTTTTGTTCCCATTTGCATACATTTCAGCTTAACATATTGTGCTTTCTACTTCTGCTGCCATTAACTATAATATCCCTAGCAGTAAACCCAGGTATATAATGTCACTATCTCCAGACCTACCCTCTAATGCTAAATGTTTAATGTCAGTATTTCAAGTGATTGTGTCAAGTCCCGATCATTGATGGACTACAGAACTGCATACAGATGTCTCACCCTCCCTCTTCGAGTGGGGAAGCTGGCAAAATGTTACTCCCTCCACACTATTCCTGGCCCCTTCAGCAACTGAGATGCTATTCAGTCTTAAATAATCTATTTTGCCGTAATGGCTCCATCTCTCCTTGCCATGGAGCTGAGACAACAGTATATCATGTATCACAGGAAGAGAAAGAGGAGTAAAACTATAGTACAGTTTGTAAGAGAGGTTAGTGGGAAAATTTTAAATTTTATGCCCATAAGCTAATGAATTATTGATAGAAAATGGCAGGAATATCAAATGTAAAGTGGTATGTGAGTTAAGTTATTCTGTTCTGTTGGAATCAGCTTCAGGAAGTGTCTTTGCATAAGATTCATTTTTAACTGGATCTTGATATTTATGTAGGAGACAATTTATTTGAGCGTTGTATGGTAAGAGTCCCACATTTATGGTGCCAGGGTAGAGAAACTGTGGTCAGTTCAGTGGGAATTATTTTTAGAAGTTTGTAAAAAGCTACAACTGAGGGGAGAAATGAATGAAGGATGTAATCAGAGCTACATTAGTAAAGTTGAGTGGGAGGGGCCAGAAATGAGTTTAGATAGCGTAGTTTTTAAATGAGTCAGCTTAGCAGTAGTTTAGCTCTGTGTTTAGTTAATAGCCAGTATGGATCTAAACTTAGTCAGCGACTCAAACAAATCATGCTGGAGAGACAGATGTGTCTCAGAGATTTCCTCTTCCCAAGCTTTCAAGTCATATTAAGAAGAGCTCTTCCCTGGCCCTCTTCAAATGCAATTTAGATCAATGGTTGGGGAATTGCAAAGTCACACCTGGGGTAATGTCCATGTCCCTTATGGACAGAAGCAATCTGTAAGATATTCAATGCATAGGCACAAAATCCATGCCATCCTCTTATTGTGTAAAATTGGGTTATATTGACTAGGCTTGTAAGGGCTCTTAATCCATTAGCCTAGTAATCTCTTATGAACCTATGAACCTATGAGCAAAGAACAGTGGTGTTTTCTTTTTGTGGCTAGAGTGATGAACTATCAGATGTGGTTGGTTGAAGGGATACTGAGTTCTTTTTGGATGCAGCTGCAGTTATAGGAACATCATACTGTAGTTGGGCAAGGAGAACTTCTTTTTCTATTGCAATTATACTTGCTGGGAAAAAAGTGAGAAATTGTTTGTCCAGTGTTTGCTTTGGTAATTTCTGTGTAGTAATTAAAGTTTAGTTGTTTATCCATCTAGATTACAAGATGTCTGAAATAAGTGGTTGCTTCTAAGGTTCATGGTTATTGCAGATTATTTTCTAATTTGAGGGGATTATGATAAGTTTTGGTTCTATCCTAAAGATTATTGCCTTTATTTTTTTTTTAAGATTAAATTGTCCTTTTGATCAGCAGGCAATTTGTTTATGAAGCAATATGGAAGTTAAAATGGAACCCAGAAATCCCTTAGAAGGAGATGCTCTGGAAGATGTTTAGCAATTTATTGTTATGTACAGAAAATGTCTAAACCAAGGAAGGGCTGTGCTGCTTCTTCATCCTGAGATAAGAGGGTTTATTAATAGCAGGTTATTTATAAATTCAAAGGCTTTTATTAAGTCTCCATAGACTGAACCTGTTAAGCTACCATTGTTCAGGTGCTCTGCTACTTGTTGAGAGAGATTCCAAGAGGAACCAACTTGCAAAGCACAACTTAACAGAGATGAAGTTCACAATCAGGTTTATGCAGAAAATTATTCTCGGTGGGGGGGCTCCTAAGTGTATGCCAGCAGTGATTCCTGTCTTTTGGGAGAGTTCTTCCTTCTTTATGTATACGTTTCAATCATAGAGGAGGTATAGGTAAGTATGGACAATACAGTTACGACTGCTGAATCCTACACAGATGCACTCTATAAGCATTTACACAAATGCATGGATAGTGCTATCCCAAACAGAACCAAGATGCTATCCTCCAAAAAAGGAAGCCAGTCTGGTGGTCCCCTGCCATAAACAAACTCTACAACAGAAGGAAGAAACTGTTGCAAAAGGGAGTAAAATCCCATGAGTGGAGGAGCTTCCTGGTCAGCCTCAGTGAGAAGCTGAGATCCCTTATAATATCCTCCAAAGCTATTTACGAAAACAAAATCACCACTAATTCTAAGGGCAACCACAAAGCATTATATAGCTATGTCAAGAATCTCAATGGCAACACCCACATCTGCTCTGAGTTACAGCACAATGGCATGAAAATTACAGAACCAACTGATATTGCCAACATCCTGGCAGATAGGTTCAGTGATAACTTTACCCCCCCCCCCTCAACCTCTAAAGGGCCCATATCTATACAGGAAGAATGCAGAGTCCCTGTAATCACATCTATGCAGGTTAAAGCTGCACTATCTAAAACCAAAAATACAGCATCCTTGGGACCAGACAACATCCCAGGCTGCGTTTTACACGAACTTCAGAACAAACTGGCTCCCCACCTAAGCACCATGTTCAATCATAGTCTCACATCAGGCTTTGTGTCCACTGAATGGTGCACAGCAACAGTTATCCCACTCCACAAAGGGGGAGCCACCACTGATACTGGGAACTATCACCCTATTAGCCTGACGAGCCTGGTCTGCAAGGCCATGTCATGTATCATCATGGAACTCATAAACAAAGACATTGGTAACCTCCAAACTCTGGACCCCACCCAGTTCAGGTTTGTGAAAGGCAGATCATGTCTTATGAACCTGATCAACTTCTTTGAGGCAGTCGCCAAAGCCGTAGACAAGGGTAAGGTGGTTCACACAGCCTATCTTGACCTCGCCAAGCCTTCTGACACCATCCCCCATTCTGGAATTATAGTTAAACTCACTAAACTAGGTATAAATCCCTACGTCACAAGATGGGTTGCAACTGGCTCACTGACAGAACCCATACTGTAAAAGTTGAGGACTCCAAATCTGACTTCAAACCAGTGACAAATGGAGTACCACAGGGTTCAGTCCTGGTACCTCTCCTATATGGTATCTACTTTTCTGAAGTACAGGCTAACACGGAAAGCCTCTGGCTAACAAAGTTCACAGATGACTGCAAACTAGGAGCCATAGTTGAGTCCCCAAATGATGTGGACATCCTACAGGGCCTCACTGAGACAGATGCCTGGTGTCAGAGGCATGGTCTCAAGCTCAGTGCCAAAAAGTGCATTGTCATACCCTTTGGTAAAAATTCTGTACCCATGAACTACCACATAAACAGCAGTTACTTAACGCCGAATGTGTGATAAGAGACCTTGGGACCCAGGTGGACAGTAGTCTCTCCTTTGATAATCACATTGCCACAGTAGTCAGGAAATCCTTCGATGTGGCACACCTCATCACAAAAGGGTTCTCATCCAGGAAAAAAGAGGTCATTGTTCCTCTCTACTCGGCACTCATTAGACCCATTATAGAGTACAATGCCCCTTTTGGAATGTACCTCACAAGACATCTGCAGCAGCTGGAAAAGCTACAGAAGTACCTCACAAAGAGGATTACTGGCCTCAAACAGATGCCCTACACCGACCGTCTCAAAAAACTCCAGCTTTACTCTGTAGCATATCGCCTACTCCGAGGAGATCGCTGTCTAACATATAAAGCTATGTTAAACCCAGAGCTGTTGGACATCCTACACCTAAAGTAATCCCAGTCCCTCCGAGCTACATGATCTAGGGACCTAAACCTTGTCACCACAATAAACAAGACATGCTGGAGGGATAGATTCCTGTCCCAGAGACTTCCTATACTCTGGAACAAGCTACCTATCTATGTCAAGCAAAGTTCCTCATTAGCACTCTTCAAGAAAAATCTTGATGAGTGGATGGGAAATAGGAAATACACCCCGGGGATCACTTCTATGGCTCTGCTTGACAGGGGCACAGGAAATTAAATTTCTTGGGTAGTGTAAGCCAGGGAACCTTGTTGGCTAGGCTTACTTAGACCCTTGGGCCAATAGTCTAGTAGCTACCTATGAACCTATGAACCTATGGGGTGTGGGGGGCTTGACTCTAACATGGCATGGGTGAATATCCCATTTCAAAACACACTTGCACTTAATTTTTATAGGGTTAATTTCTACCCAGTTGTTTTCAGTGACTTGCTTCCTTTGAGAATTGTAATTTGACAGCTTGTAGTGGAACCCCTTTGCCCATGTTGACCAGGATCTCATTTGTCAAGGTATACAAGTTAGTTATAGTGATATTTGTCAGAAAGTATTATATTTTAGCTGTAGTTATTTAGTTTCATGGTTTCATAGTTTCATAGTATAGTACTAGGCTATCTGCCCTGGGGCATTTGTAAGCCTAGCCATAGTGATGTGGCTTTTGCCACCCCATGAAATGGTACAAAAATGTACAGAATAAATCTAGAATACTGTGCCTCTGTCTAGTAGTGACACAATGAAGGTCCCCTTATATAATAGAATTAGTTTACTGTGCCCCTGTCTAGCAGTGACACAGATGTGACCCCTGGGGTAAACTTACGATCTCCCATCCACTCATCAAGATTTCTCTTGAAGAGAGTCAGTGAGGGGCTCTGCCTAATACGAACTGGGATCCTGTTCCAAAGCATGGGAAGCCTCTGGGTTATGAATCTATCCCTCCAGCATGTCCTATTCATACTTGTGCCGAGGTTTAAGTCTTTAGCTCTCGTGGTCCTGATGGATTTGGATTTTTTGAGGTGGAGCATGTCCATCAGATCCTGATTGGACATGGCCTTGTACGCCAGGCAGAGATCACCTCTGAGCAGGTGGTATGCTACTGAATAGAGCTGAAGTTTCTTTAGTCTGGCAGAATAAGACATATGTTGGAGACCCTTGATCCTTTTGGTGAGGTACTTTTGTGGTCACTCCAGCTGTTGCAAATGCCGGGTGAGGTACATACCAAATGGGGCATTGTACTCAATCATGGGTCTGATGAGGGAGGAATATAGGGTACAATGACATCCTTGGATCTGGATGTGAATCCCTTCATGATGAGGTGTGCAAGGTAGAATGTTTTTCTAACCACTTTGGCAACGTGGGTGTCAAATGAGAGGTCGCTGTCTACTTGGGTCCCTAGGTCTCCGATTACTTTTTCTGTACTCAGTGGGTTGCTGTCTATGTGATAATTTGTGGGTACTTTGTTTTTCCAAAAGGGATGACTATACATTTTGGCATTTAGTTTAAGGCCGTGACTCCAGCACCAGTTGTCCATTTCAGTGAGGCCTTTTTGTAGGATGTGTGTCTGCTGGTGTATCGACTATGGCGCCTAGTTTGCAGTCATCTAGAACTTTGTCAGCCACAGCCCTCCCATGTTTGCTTTAACATCTGAGAAATAAATGCCGAACAAGAGGGGTCCCAGGACAGATCCCTGTGGGACACCACTTGTGACTGGCTTTGAGTCTGACATTGCTCCAGCGATTTTAACTTTATAGGTTCTGTCCTTTAGCCAGTTTGCAACCCATCTAGTGACATAAGGGTTTACTTTTAAGCTGTTTAGCTTATCTATGATGCCTGAGTGGGGTATTGTGTCAAGGCCTTAGCCAAGTCCAGGTATGCTGTATGGACTGCTTTGCCCTCATCAATGGCTCTAGTGACTGTTTCAAAAAGTCAACCAGGTTTAAAAGGCAGGATCTGCCCTTTACAAAGCCAAACTGGGTGGGGTCAAGTGTCTGTAGGTCCCCTATGTCTCTGTTTATGAGTTCCATAATGATTCTTTCCATAGCTTTGCAGACCAGGCTAGTTAAGCTTATGGGGCGGTAGTTACCAGGGTCTGTAGAGGCACCCCCTTGTGGAGTGGGACCACTGTTGCTGCACGCCAGTGTTCAGGTACATATCCCAAAGTAAGGCTAAGGTTCAATAGCATTTTTATGTGTGGGTTTAGCTCCTCTTGAGTTCACGTAACACGCACCCGGGATACTGTCAGGTCCCATTGATGCTGTGTTTTTGCTTTGCTTAGGCGGTTCTCACTTGGACATCTGAGATGACAGGGAGATTACATTCAGCTGGGATAAGTATTTCTTCTTTTGGGGGTGAAGGAAGGGAGAAATTTGCACTGAACCTGTCAGCCAGAATGTTAGCAATATCTGTGGGTTCAGTGTATTTTTTTGTTGTTGTGAACCAACTCTGAGCATATCTGAGGGTTTCCGCCCAGGTTTCTAACATAGCTGAAGAAGGCTTTGTGGTTATCTTTAGTGTCCTTAGCGATTTTTCTCTCAAAGTTTGCCTTGGATGTTTTTATGAGAGAACATAGTTTTCTGCTAATGTTGATCAGAGATGTCTTCCCTTCATGGGATTTCGCTCTGACATGCAGTAGCTTCCTTCTTTTGTTATACAGTTTGTTTATGGCTGAGGTCCACCAGACAGGACGCTTACATTTGGTGGAGAGGGACTTGGATTTGTTTGGGATTGCATGATCCATGCATTCTTGGAGATGTCCATAGAAAGCATTTGTAAAGGATTTGGCATTGTGGGATGTGGTATCCACTGGCACAGTGGGCTTAAAGGATACCGTCTCAGTCTTAAGAAGAGTGAAGTCTGCTTTTGAGAAGTTTTTCACTGTGGTCTTTTGTGCTGGGGGTGGAGGTGGGATATGTATATCCAGGGTGATTAGTTTGTGGTCAGATCTCACTAGTGAGGGGTATACTTCCAGTGTGGAGCATTTTGTCCCCATGTTTGTGATGATCAGGTCTAGTATATTATCTCCCCTAGTGGGAGAGGTGACTAGTTGTTCCAGTGCATTTGAAATTATGAATTCCAGGAACCTTTGGGCTAGGGTATTAGGGCTAGAATAATGTACCCAATCTATGTTTGGGTAGTTGAAGTCTCCCAGTATGATGGCATTTTGTGATACATTCATATCCTCCAATGTCTTCAGGAAGGCTGAGTGGGGTTCTTGAGATTGGGAGGGTGGTCTGTAACATGTTACCAGTTGTATAGCAGTTTTGCTTATGGTTAGTTGCACCTGTATGGTCTCTGATGCTTCATGTGTTGCTACTAACCTGGAGGTGTGGGTGTCCTTTATGAATATGGACACTCCCTCCTTGTGGTTCGCCCGGTTTTGGGGCGAAAAGCATGATACGAGGTATAGCCTGGTAGTGCTGGGGTGCTCTCAGGAGCCTTGAACCAGGTTTCAGTTACTGCACAGATGTCAATGTTCTTCATGCTGAGGAGTGCATCAAGTGCCTGCATCTTGAGATTTAGACTTCTGGCATTGAGCAGCATTACCCTTAGTTTTTTCCATTTTTGTTTTCTAGGGAGGTGGGTTTGTCTTTTGAGCCTTGCCTAAAAAAGACACTATGGGTGTGGCAAGAGCCTTAGCCAATATCCGGAAGCCCAGTGGTGACAGGTGTAAGCCATCCCTTGCGAAGCAGCATGGCTTGTCCAACATATCATCCCAGGCAGACAGACATTGGATCCCCTTAGAATGACACCAGTACTTGAGCCAATTGTTAAAGCTGATCATCTTGTCTTTGTATTGTGGTATCATTCTTGGTGAGGGCAAGATGCTGCTCAGGGTCAGGGTCATACCAGCCTGGGCTACATAATCGGAGAGCTCCTCTATGTCTCTTTTCATGTAGTCCAGGGAGGTACATCTCAGGTCATTCACACCAGCATGGACAATGACGGAGTCATATTTGTACTTGCTTTGGAGTGACCTGAGTGCGTGTGTTATGTGGCGGATCCTAGCTCCCGATAGACAGCTCACAGTCACCTTCTCCTTGTTCAGCCTGGTCAGTGGGACATCAGTGTGTCTGACTATGGAGTCATCTATTACTAGTGTATCAGGCAAGGTGTTTGGCCTTAAGGGCTGCGATTGGTCGACACACTGATTTATTGAAGTATGTGTTGCATGTGTTTTGTTTTGAGGTGGTGGATTTTGGATGTCTGCTTTGGGAGCCTCTGTTGTTTTGGTAAGTTTTTTATTAGAGCCTCCGAGTATGTCTTTGTGTTTTTATGTGTTTGGTTTGCAGTTGTGGGAGGTCTATGTGGGACTGGGATTGTTGTGTGTGTGGTTGCCATCTCCTCCTGTCTGGTCATGCCAGCCCTGAGTTGAGAGAGTTCAGCCTCCAGTTTGGCTATATAGTTGCATCTCTCACATGTATTTGTGTTTGTTGGGAGGAGGAGAGGGTTGTCTGTATACATGAGACAGTTGTAGCATTGTCTCAAGATACCCAGATTGACCAGCTGAACTGGAGACGCCAGTAATCTACCACTCGACATGCTAGAACAGTATAAGGGAGTGGTATACCTTTAAAGGAAGTGGATATTCACAGGGGTGGTAAGTAGATGTAGTGCTTTACTTAGTACGAGAGTGCTTACTTAGCAGAGAAGTATTGAGAACAAGTGCTAGGCTTATAATACAGTGAGTAGTCTGGTTATAATAAGAGTAGAGCTTCCTTAAGGGAAAATTTGAAGAGCAGACTTAGCAGAGCCAGAAAAAATTTAACCTTGTTTAACCGGCGCTCCGCTATGCGCACAACCGCGCAAACGCGTATTTTAAACAGTGAACTACAAAAGAGCTAGAAATGGTCCCAAACAACCAATTACTACAGCTTCTTGTGCTGAGGTCACTTCCCCCAAGGACAGGTAGGCTGCTCAAGGCTCCCCACTCCCACTGGTGAGCAAAGAAACTTCCTTCTATCCAAGTAAGGTAATGGACAACACAGGAACTACACCACAGCCCAGAATACAGCAATGCCTGTAAAATGGCCTAAACTAGTCGAGGAAGGAGGGAAAACAAGGATTATTTTTTTGTTTTTTTGTTTTTTTGGTAGAAACACACAGAAAATGCAGAAACAGTGATAAATTAGTTACACAGGCTAGCACACTTTAGTGGGCAGCCTCCACAGTTAAATTAAACAAACAAACAAGCAAACTTTCGATCAAATTCGACTAAAATGTACCTTTAAGTGCAGATTTAAAAATAATGCAGCAATCAGTTAAAAACAGTTCAGGCTAGTTCAAGGTAAGCTACAGAAGCTATTTCAAGTGAAAAAAGCAAAGATACTTAAATCCAGAAGGTAGTCGCCTTTCTGAGTTCCCTGCTGCTAGGACCACTCTGTAAACCCACGTGGAGCTTGTCTGAGCAGTATAGCCAGAAAAAAACGCCCAGAGGCGGATTTTAAACAGTGAACTACAAAAGAGCTAGAAATGGTCCCAAACAACCAATTACTACAGCTTCTTGTGCTGAGGTCACTTCCCCCAAGGACAGGTAGGCTGCTCAAGGCTCCCCACTCCCACTGGTGAGCAAAGAAACTTCCTTCTATCCAAGTAAGGTAATGGACAACACAGGAACTACACCACAGCCCAGAATACAGCAATGCCTGTAAACTGGTCTAAACTAGTTGATTACATTCTTAGGTCATTTCAACATCTTTAGAACAAATAATCTGTTGGAGATAGGATCCCTAAAAATAGTGCTGTTAGTAGGTTTTTGATATGGTATGCATCTTGTCAATTTTTGACAAAGTCTCAGACCTATTTCTCATTATTTTGGAGGGTTGTTTATTGTGAGTATACTTATTTTTCACAGATTTCCCTCAGATTAGGTAGTGTGGATATTGGCCTAAAAATCATTTGCTGACAGTGGGTTAATGATTTTTGGTAATGGGCTTTATGACTGCTTCCATTATTTTCCATAGTATTGATATGACATTATTTGTTCTAAAGATGTTGAAATGACCTAAGAATGTAATCTTTACAGAGATAGATGAACCATAAGTACAGACTATCTGAACCTGTAGGGGCATGTAGGGGTTTGGTAAAGACGTTTTACAATGCCTTTTTTTTCTTCTTTCTAATTTTGAAGCAGAGAGGGGAAGTATAAATGAGTGGATTACACATCTGTTGGCTGTCGTTATGAACTGATGCAGGGGTGAGGGGGAATTTAGATAATTCATGTAGGAAATCTGTTGGAGATAGGATCCCTAAAAATAGTGCTATTAGTAGGTTTTTGATATGGTATGCATCTTGTCAATTTTTGACAAAGTCTCAGACCTATTTCTCATTATTTTGGAGGGTTGTTTATTGTAATTTAAAGCATGCAACCTTATGTCTTCAAACAATTTCAGCTCATTTTCGTAGAGTGAAGAACTTTTGTTTGCTTTCTACAGAGGAGGATGTTTTAAAATGTTTTCAGACAGACCCCAGGATTCATGAAGCTCGGCGCAAGAACGGCGTTAGGCTTGTGGCAACCGTGCAGCGTAGAGATGGCGCAGTAGCGCCATATGCATATTAATGAAGGCACACTGCCGCCACATCCACGTGCATAGCAAACGTGCATGAGTGCATGGAGCATGTCCAAGTGCCGCATGGAGGCGTGGACATGTCGGCTGTTTACGTGCAACCTAAAATGCTGAATAGTACAGCCTGCCTCTAGTAGTGCCCGTATTCCATTGTAGTGTTGATAGTTATACCAAGTGGAAGTGAAATGCATCGTGTTAGCGCGCCGCCAATAGCTAAGTCTAGCCCAATGGTCAGGGTTACCACCTGTCTCACATTGTGAGGGACAGTCCCCCTCTGGGCAGTTGTGTCCATACCAAAACTATTATAAATGTAAAATATCCTCTGATCGTAGGACATAATTATGTCCCACATCTTATGTAATAGTCACATATAACAGTTATTTCCATATGTAAAATACCTACATGTTACAAGAAACAGAATAAGCAAGTAAACAAAACGGAAGAAGCAGCGAAACTGCTACAACAATAAGCTTACATTTAGGTATAAAACAAAAGTACTATCTGTTGTACTGACCGTGGGTATGTGCTGGCCTGAAAAATATGGTGTGTCCTGAATATATCCCATCATGGCCATATGAAAAGGTGGCAACCCTACCAATGGTCAGAGCATTCGCACAATAACTGGCCAGCCTCTTAATCCCCCCTAAAACCAGTGACCTTTGGAGGAAAGATGATGAATTACACTGAATGAATAATGATAATAATTAAGAGTAATAGACGTCTTTTACTTCAGAAAATACGTATTAATACATATGCTCTGATTCTGTCAACGTTTTAAGTTAATAGTACTAATATTTTAAAAGTGTCTGTGATTGTCCCTGATTTGTCCTTGCCTTGTCCTTGTTACTGTTGAAATTAGTCCCTGAGTGGTTCAGAGGTCCGTACACATATGTACACCAACCAAATGTCACATTTGTTGCCAGTACTGTTGAATACCTGTAGTGAAGTCATATATCCTAGCTACCATCCATGTGGAATGTACCACAGATGGTGTAGTGGTCAAACCGGTGACTAAGGTGTGTCTGTTTCTGGGTCAAAGCCCAGCAGGGGCCGCTAATTTTATGTGATGCCCAGAATAATGTCCGTCGGATATAGGGAGGTAAAGCCACGTGCAAGCAGACATAAGCGGGGATGCGCGGCGGACATTCAACAGCATGGGAAATGTAAATAGGTATGTAGGTGTATATGTATGTGTATGTACAGATATATATATAAATGAACATGGTCACAATAAAGCAGTCATAACAAATATGAAGGGAAACACCAGCAGAACCCTCCCCACCCCATATTATGTAGTACCGACATATCAAGCTGCTCAGAGGTGGGCAAACCCATGAGTCTGTAAACACAGGTAGAATGGTAACATTGAGACTAACTCTGTCCACGTGCTAATTCTGATTTTCAAATGGGTACAGCTCTGTTCCAGTTTCCAGTCGAACAAGCCTAAACCCAGATGACCACATGAGCACCCTGACAATCAAACACACGTATGTGCCAGGACTATAAACTTTGGAGTTCTGAATATCCTCGGAGTGAGTAAACATGCAGCACAGGTCCAGAGCAGTAGGGAATAGGGAATGGCGCATGTGTAGTACTGTGGTTTTCCCAGCAGGAGAATGGATGCCTGCTGTGTAAGTGAAGTGTTGAGGTGTGTGTTCGGGTAAGTATGAACCATGGGTATACATATAAATGAAGCAGAACACCAATAGTGTAGTGGTTAGAGCATCCACCTAACGTAAAGGCATTCCTGGTTCAAGTTCGACTATAGCACATATCATTTTCCTTGTGGAATGAATGTCACTGTGCTGTAAGGCCAACATTTAAACATGTAAAGGTGAACGTGTGTTTCGCATGGGGCCATTAACCAGATTCCTTCAGTCAAAGTGGTACTGTCATAATGAATAAGGCACACGTAAGCACAAATAAGCGTCAGTAAACATATGTAACTCACAGTAAGCATAGGCGAGTGCACCTGAGCAGGTGTAAGCAGCTCCCAGCATAGGAAATGTATGTTTGTATGTACAGATGTAACATATATATATATATATATATATATATATATATATATATATATATATATATATATATATATATATATATATGAAGAATGAACTCTGTAAAAATAAAGCATACACAAAGGTTGTGAAGGGAATCAAGAGCAACTAAGGTATTATATTGTGCAGGCAGGGTTAGTGGGCATAACATCGTTGAACTGCTACGTCTACATTACACACAGACAGAATGTAGTCCATGTTGGAACCACCTACACTTGTAAACTGCAAATGGCCGTAATCCATAACACCAGGAAAGGCACGCATGTGCAAATATAAATGGTGGGAGACCCTGTGAATACATGAGGCAGGACAAAGTTTGTGTAGGGCCCCAAACACTCTGGAGAGGGCAATGTATAAAGTGTGTCATGGCTGCGATATCAAGTGGATAATGGCTGTTACGCATGGAAGGTAAATACACCGCTGCTTTCCAGACCACCAGCAGGAAACTACCAGTGGGAGAGATCTGCAAGGTCTACACGTTAAACATGGATCGTGGGGCCCCTTGTGGAACACCAAAAATTCACCTTGTAAGCAAACCTGTAGTGCTCGAAGCGACCAGGATGTAGCTGTACATGGAACAGTAGGTTATGCAAGTCTGATAACACATGGGTTGACAAAACATACAACATGTGTCCCGACACAGGGAGAGTGGGCAGTGTATAGGGGTGTGTTCATACCCCAGCTGCACTCACAGTAAGGATAAGTGCTGTAGAGGGGTGTCAGGTAGGGGAATCATGGGTATGCAATCATGGGCCTAAGTGTGCAGGTGTTGGTTGGCAGAGACTTATTAGGCCCACCCAGTGGAAGTAATTAATATTCCAATGTGGGTATAGCAGACGCCCATACCTTCCAAACTGTAAGAGCACATCTACTAGATAGTCCGTAAACCAGTGGGGGAACACATAGGGACCATATCAGTGAACTGTACCCGATTAACATGGACATCCATGATTACGAATCAGAATCTAACACAGTCCCAACTAAACCCTTTTAGAACTAGTGATATTAGGTGGACAGGTGTCGGAATACACGTAATGAATAATGATAACATGTATGAGTCATAAACAGCATGTACCTCGACAAATGTGTATGAATGCATATGCTCTGGGACTGTCAATGTGTCAGGTTAATAGTACCAGTCATCTAAATGTGTCCCTGAGGGTGTTATGCAGTGTCCCTGATTCAGTGTTCATTCTCCCCTATTTGTATGTGAGTTCTGCTAGTGACAGCTACCTTAGGTAGATGATAGCATAATAGGTTGGGGTTACCACCTGCTCACCTTTGCGAGGGGCACTCCTCTTTGGGCAGTTGTGTCCTGCAAAATAAATGTTATTATGGCACATGGCCTGTGATTTAGGGCAAAGAATCCATATATTGTCTGTAGTGGTTGCATAAAATGATTATGTTGTATCTGAAACAGCTAGATGTTATAGGAAACAGTATTAGCAGCTATAATGCTACAAGAATAACCTTTTATTTAGGCAAAACGGTGAAATACTCTATTTTCTACTGGCTGTGGGTATGTGTTGCCCTGCCAAATCTGACATCTCTACATATAGGTCCTATAGGGCTGGCACCTTTCAAAATGGCCAAAGTGGGACCTGCTCCATAGAAATGTCAGACGTACCAGGTCAGAACATACCTACAGCCATGCATAGTACAGAACTATATGTATTTGCACAAATAAAAGCTTCGTCTAGTAGCAGTCCACTTGTTTATGCTACTTCACATAACATATAGAAGTGTCATATATACAATAACTGTTACATGCAACTATTAGAGAACATATAATATAATACTGTCCTGTAATCAGGACATTTGCTATGTCTTGATTATTTTCGCATGACACATCCGCCTAAGGAGAGACTGTCCCACGCAAAGTGGGACAGGTGTTAATCCTAAAGTCCCACCTCGGCCAGTTTAAAAGGTGGCAAACCTACAATAGGTATGTGGTAGCATGACCCGGCAGATGGATGTGGGTCCCAAAACACATTTACTTGTCTACATTGCAGAGTATCAGTTCCCATGTATCAGCCAGATGGGAGCGGATTGTATGAGGATCACGCATATAATATGATTAACTCACTGGACAGGCCGCTGATTCCGTACAGTGGAATGCCATGCCGTTGCCTAATGGTCAGCCATACCCGATACTGTAGTCATGTAGTCTGATGTAATAGGCATCACAAGGGATCATGCCCACCCAGCATGAGTGACACATGCAAGCACCAATGTCGGTGCATGTGCAAGTGAGGGAGCGAGTGGGTGTAAGCGTGTTTGGCTACCAGTATGTGAGTATTGCACTGGTAAAGAAATGTGGAGGCTAACCAAGTGTAAGAAGCTGTAACCAGAGGACAGCAGTGCTTAACATCATGAAAACCACCGCACAACCGCTCCCAACTGCTTCAATGTGCCTTACTCCCTCCATATCCAATGGGCTTGTTCTGCCCGCAAACAAATAACCGTCCTTTGCAAGTATTGGTAGAAACACCCTGCGCACACAGCTAATGTGAATTACCAATACACCATGGTAAATATTCAGACAATAGACAGTACCACACACATACCTTACAGCACAGTCATCCAACAGTATAGCAATGTACTGGCAGATATGTCTGGACCACTGGTGTTTACAGACCTGGCGTTCTTGTGTTTACATATGTGGGCATGCCCAGTATGACCATTCCGCATGTTGTCGACTGACATTGCCATCATACCTTCATGTGTTTGAGCATGCCCAGTATGGCCAACTGTATCACATGTGTTACATGTCCAGGTAGTCTGTACTGTGGTGCCAACCTCTGCATTGTACACTGACAGGTGGCATGCTGTGTCTGCAGGGTATCGATCGGTCATGTGGCATTGACTGTTGCTACATTTCTGCACAGCTTGGGAGCCATCCAACTGTATCCACATTCCTACACAGCACCGGGGGGGGTACACCTGACTTTTGCTATATGTGTATGTTAGAAGGGGAGCACTCCTGACACCTGTACACTTTTGCTGCTACTGTACTGGTATGTCAGGTACTCCATTTCAGTGTGTAGACCTACCTATTGTGCTAGCTAGAGGCATACCAGTGTTCTCCAGATCTTAGCTTTAATTACAAACATATTAGTTTCAGACGTCCTAGCCTTCACAACTTACATCCAACTGCCTGGCCTGCTGTAGTCTGTCTGTGTGGGTCTGTGGGGGGGGGGGTCATCCATAGGGCATATTCAGAGGCCATAGTACAGCATTTGTCTGTGTTGGTCTACACCTGTCCAGCTGGTTGAGACTTGTGTGGGCTGTATGGACACACATGATGCTCAGCCCATTACCCGCAGTGGTTTATGACACCCTGTGTACTACTGGCTACTATGATGACCCCCGTATGGGCTACAGATGTCATGGTGCCACTATGGACATCTACTGTCTGCTGCCTTAACATTCAGCCACCAAATTCCCTTGCATGCTCACATCCATACCATATCCACAGGTACCAACACATTCTAATACGACTGCCAAATGGTAGGTTGATTGACTTACCTTGAGGGTGTGCCAGACCTGAGGATGGTGCTGGAGGGCTGCCTATGTCAGATGCACATACTGCACTTCCTATACATGGCTGATTCCGTACAGTGGAATGCCATGCCATTGCCTAATGGTCAGCCATACCCGATACTGTAGTCATGTAGTCTGATGTAATAGGCATCACAAGGGATCGTGCCCACCCAGCATGAGTGACACATGCAAGCACCAATGTCGGTGCATGTGCAAGTGAGGGAGCGAGAGGGTGTAAGCGTGTTTGGCTACCAGTATGTGAGTATTGCACTGGTAAAGAAATGTGGAGGCTAACCAAGTGTAAGAAGCTGTAACCAGAGGTCAGCAGTGCTTAACACCACAAAAACCACCGCACAACCGCTCCCAACTGCTTCAATGTGCCTTACTCCCTCCATATCCAATGGGCTTGTTCTGCCCGCAAACAAATAACCGTCCTTTGCAAGTATTGGTAGAAACACCCTGCGCACACAGCTAATGTGAATTACCAATACACCATGGCAAATATTCAGACAATAGACAGTACCACACACATACCATACAGCACAGTCATCCAACAGTATAGCAATGTACCGGCAGATATGTCTGGACCACTGGTGTTTACAGACCTGGCGTTCTTGTGTTTACATATGTGGGCATGCCCAGTATGACCATTCTGCATGTTGTCGACTGACATTGCCATCATACCTTCATGTGTTTGAGCATGCCCAGTATGGCCAACTGTATCACATGTGTTACATGTCCAGGTAGTCTGTATTGTGGTGCCGACCTCTGCATTCTACACTGACAGGTGGCATGCTGTGTCTGCAGGGTATCGATCAGTCATGTGGCATTGACTGTTGCTACATTTCTGCACAGCTTGGGAGCCATCCAACTGTATCCACATTCCTACACAGCACCGGGGGGGTACACCTGACTGTTGCTATATGTGTATGTTAGAAGGGGGGGCACACCTGACACCTGTACACTTTTGCTGCTACTGTACTGGTATGTCAGGTACTCCATTTCAGTGTGTAGACCTACCTATTGTGCTAGCTAGAGGCATACCAGTGTTCTCCAGATCTTAGCTTTAATTACAAACATATTGGTTTCAGACGTCCTAGCCTTCACAACCTACATCCAACTGCCTGGCCTGCTGTAGTCTGTCTGTGTGGGTCTGTGGGGGGGGGGTCATCCATAGGGCATATTCAGAGGCCATAATACAGCATTTGTCTGTGTTGGTCTACACCTGTCCAGCTGGTTGAGACTTGTGTGGCTGTATGGACACACATGATGCTCAGCCCATTACCCGCAGTGGTTTATGACACCCTGTGTACTACTGGCTACTATGGTGACCCCCATATGGGCTACAGATGTCATGGTGCCACTATGGACATCTACTGTCTGCTGCCTTAACATTCAGCCACCAAATTCCCTTGCATGCTCACATCCATACCATATTCACAGGTACCAACACATTCTAATACAACTGCCAACTGGTAGGTTGATTGACTTACCTTGAGGGTGTGCCAGACCTGAGGATGGTGCTGAAGGGCTGCCTATGTCAGATGCACATACTGCACTTCCTATACATGGCTGAGCACAGGTAGTGTCATGTTTGTCATCCCATTTACTATCTGTGCGAGTCAGAGAGGGTGACATTCCCTGGGTCCCTACTGTGTCAGTGCATATGCTATGCATTGCCTCTCTGCCAAGGCCAGGTCATACTGGGCATGCCTCCTTCTGCCTACTAGGTCCGGCTCAGGTTGTTCCTCCTCCGTGTCACTCTGTGCCTGTACAGGCCTTGGCATTGGTATGGAGCTGTGTGGCCCTGCCCCATGTTGTTCCTGCTGCAGCTGTTTCCCCAGGATCATATTGTGTAGCATAGAACATACCATAACAATTTGGGTGCATGTAGCTGGTGAATAATGCAAGGGTCCACAGGATGTGTCCAGACACTGGAACCGTGACCTGAGCATCCCAAACACATGCTCTATTATATGTCTGGCCTGTACGTGTGCCTCATTATGGCGTTGTTGTTCAGGTGTGTGTGCATTTCTGATGGGTGTCATCAGCCACGGGTCCAGTGGGTACCCAGCATCCCCCACTAGGTGACTGTAGGTGATGTCCATATTGGCAAAGCTGTGGTACAGCTGCGTTAGATGCCAAATATCGGAATTGTCATAGCTTCCAGGGCAGTCAGCACACACATTCAGTATAATGCCCTGGGCATTGCATATGACCTGGCAGTTGATAGAGGGGCTGCCCCTGCGGTTAATGTAGGCCCTACCCTGCTTACTGGGTAGTGCTTTGATGCATACATGCATGCAGGCTATAGCACCCACTATGCCAGGGTAATCTGCCATTTGGTGGAAGAGATGCATATTGCTGGTCAACACCTCATGTGTGTTGAGGAAATGTACGTCCTCACTGGCATGTGGTGACATGGCATCTAGGAACTGATGGAATACCCTGGATGCAGATGCCTGTGAGATCCCCATGCTATCCCCAGTTGTGCTTTGGGAGATACCTGTGGCTAGTATACCTAGGCCTACACATACCTTAGTATCCACTGGGATGGGTTCCCCTCAGCCTGTTCGATGTGTCAGGTGTGGCCGGCACAGTTCAACAATCTGCTGTAGGAGGTCTCTGTCTACCCCATAGTGCTCCACTATCTCCAGCTCATGTAGCCCCTGGTAGGTTACCCTGGGTCTATACAGTCTTCTCTGTCTCCTCACTGAGGGTTGTTCGGCAGCATTCACATCCTCACCACCCTCAGCCTCCTGCACATGTTGGTCTATGTTGCCTGCTGCAGCCCTTCTCATTTCGTAGGATTGTTTGTTAAAGTTTCCCCACATGTATACACCGGTGGTGTAGAGTGTGAAAAAAACCAAGGGGATGGTGCTTGCTCACATTATCGTAGTGTTCTGGACCGGGCTGGTCTGCTGGGCCTGTAATCTGCTGATTCTGATAAATATCACCTGTTTGCCCATCTTGTTCACTTTGACTGCTCTCCTACTGCTGTTGTCCCTCCCAATTGCACTAGGCAGGTATAGACACACCCCTAACTTAGGCGTGCTAAGCTAGGAGCAATCCCAAGACACAGGGCTCCAATCTATGTACAGTATGCCTGACACCCCCCCCCCATGCTTTCACCTATATTCGAGTCCTGCACCTGGCTATCTATACACATACACTCTTGGGACCTGCATCACACCCTGGGGATAAATGGGATTCACTATTTTCCACCTTGTTTGCATAGTATTGTCTTCTAATGCATAGTTACATGACCAGTACTGAGCCTCCCCAAAAATAACCACTGCTTACTGTCATGCAGACCCGCAAGCAACTGGTTAAAAGTGCCTTACTATCACCATATTCAATGTACCTTGTTCTTCTCAGCAACAAAACAACCGGCCACTGCATGGCTCAAAACCAGGACCCTGCACACCACAGACGATGTGCTTTACCACTAAGCCATGGCAGATATACATAAATCTGAGGTTATCACATACAGATCATCCAGCACAGGCATTCAACAGTATAGGACATGTATTCCATCATGTAGATTTATGTGTGCTAATGTCCACATATATATATATATATATATATATATATATATATATATATATATATATATATATATATATATATATATATATATATATATATATATATATATATATATATATATATATATATATATATATATATACACACATATACATATACACACACATATGTAGATATAGAATATATATCTCAACAGCGGACCATGTGACACCAAACCATTAGACAAAAATGAAAAGGAAACCACATGCGCCTCCTGCACTATGTACTGGTGTTAATATCAAGGCAAGCGTGTTTCTGTGCATCCCACGGGTTCAGACTGTATTAAGGGTAAGATTAGGGCTGCTGACATTACTCACCAGACCTATTGCCGAATGTATGTGTATGTCTTTCCAACCCAGTCTCTTGGCCGATTGTGACATTTATAGCCACTATATAGGAAAACAACAAAGCACGCTCCTCAACACATCCAGTAGCTAGCCATTCACAGACACCAACACATAGGATATGACTGCCAAACACACACACCTGTCATGCCTTGGAATAGAGCACCTACCTGTCTTTTCTATCACACTACAGCATTACGCAGTTACAGAATGTGCTACCGAGATTACTGGGACACAGCACTCCCAGAGGTGAACGTCTAGGTGGGTGACATCATCAGCATTGGCAAAGTCGGTGATAGGGATTGTATGGAGTGTGGGCAGTCTAAAAGCATTATTCCATCCCCAGGCAGAAGGACACACACACACAGTTGGCATGGCTGGAATTAGAACACCGACCTAACTAACTTATCACACTACAGCATTACACAGTTACAGAATGTGCTACTGAGATTACTGGGACACAGTACTCCCAGAGGTGTACTAGGTGGGTGACATCATCAGCAATGGTAAAGCCGGCATTAGGGATTGTATGGAGTGTGAGCAGTCTAAAAGCATTATTCTGTCCCCAGGCAGATGGAGACACACACACACACACACACACACACACACACACACACACAGTTGGCATGGCTGGGATTAGAACACCGACCTAACTACCTTATCACACTACAGCATTACGCAGTTACAGAATGCACTACCGAGATTACAGGGCCGCATCACTCCCAGAGGTGTACTTCTAGGTGGGTGACATCATTAGCAATGGCAAATTCAGCAATAGGGATTGTATGGCGTGTGAGCAGTCTAAAAGCATTATTCTGTCCCCAGGCAGATGGAGACAAACACACGCCAGTGGTGTGATCAGGACAACTGCCTATCCACAGACCACTATTACAATACTACATAGATACGAGCCGCACCACAGACACTACACCTTTCAAGACTGTCAATATGACCTTCTAGGAATGCAGACATCGACATGGATGCTGGCAGTTATGATGTACATACCTGTGAACCTGAATGTTCAATGTAGGAATCCATCTCTTAAATGGGGTATGGCCATCTGTTGACTGGATGACTGCTATCACTATACAGAGTTACAATGGCCATGCCCATACACATAGAGGCACATAACCAACACAAGGTGTCACTGGGCATGCTCACACAGTAGCACACAGCCGTTTGGAATGCACTATGTGTCCATCTACACAACGTTATACTGGGCATGCTCACACACTTAGTAGCACAAGGCTGTTTTGTATGCACTCTGATTCTAAACACGGAAGGGCACAATGGCCATGCTATTACAGTTAGATGTGAACAACACATTGTAATTGACTCCGGTGTTGATAATTGTCATTGTTAGCAGGAACGCTGCACTACATATATCTGACACTGGTCTTCTACACAGCGTCTGCTGCTGTCCGTCACCTTAGATGTACCAATCTAAACCTGGCACACTACAACCATGGTGATGTTCTGCCAGGAGTGGCTACTTAGCCCATATAGTGCCATTCATAGTCAAATGTCCTGAGACCAGGCTAACACCCTGACACCTAGAGGACAACTGCATTGTATGTGTATGCTAAACAGTGCTAGATGTGTAGCATTCGTAATCACAGCTGCCCAATGTATATCAAACAATGGGGAATACTGACATCTGTGCAGTGAGGAACACCTGGCTGAAGGCTCAGTTGTGCACAATAGCACTACCACTGTATACCTTGGATACAGACATGTGGGCCATAACACAGGTATGGACCGCTCCAGGTGGTGGTGCCCCACGTACATGAAAGCCACTCACATGTACTGACCAGTACATACTCAAAAAGCATCACAGATGTGTCAGGTGCAGATCACAGTGTCAAAAGCCACATTCCAGGATGTAGCCCTCAATCATCACCATGTCCTTGGACCAGCAACACACATCCATACATGTGGTAGGACATATAATAGTACAACACCATGTAACCCATGACCAGTGGACTGTACCTAGCTCTACATCAACTGTGCAGACTACCCATGTACTGACACAGTTGCATCATGTGTTATGCAATGCCATGTTACCACTGTTCGTTACCAGGTCTGCTGTACACATAACAGGGGCCCTGGGTCATATACAGCAGTAACAGATGACTGTTTCTGTACACCAGTAAAAACCCTCATGTTTGGATATGACATACATGTACCTGCCATGGATATGTACATGCCAAACATACACACAACACATATGTATATAGCATAGCTGTTGCTGTCCTTCATGCAGATAGGTGGCTGCAGCAATTACACACATGCACATGGAAAGTAGGTCCATGGCTGTTGAATGCTAACAGTACATAAGGTGTGATATCAATGTTGACTGAGTTAACATTCCCTCTGTACTGGTTACCCATGATAACTATCATATCATACAACAGTCTATGTGTCATGTATGTCATCACACATGTCCAATTGCAATGCCTACAAACATGGCAAAATGACAGGAATGTAGGACCTACACACACATGCACATATAGTGGTGTGCGTTCAGCTACCATGCGTGTGCAGTAGCTGATGTTTGCAGGTGACGTGTGTCTTACTACAACATGCAGTTGCAATACAGCTCCATCATTGCCAACTGTATATGGTGATATACTGACAGTACGGTAAGATGTACATCAGGTATGGATGGATGTGTGGACATAACTAAGTGGTGGGCCAACTTTGCAGATGGGTGTTTGCTGAGGACAGCTCACAGGTGTGTCACAAGCAGTCCAACAATAACATGTGCAAACACTAAGCTATGGTTCTATTAATTAAAGGGGAACACATACAACCTACACAGTGGTCAGGGTGTCACTGACTGTAAATCACTTGACACTTGTAACACTTAAGACCTCCCGTGTGCATATATCAGCACAATTGCCAAAGGTAGCGTCAGTACACATTGTAATGCGAGCAATACTGCTGCATGTCTGTCATATGTATCATAAGATAGCAGGTGTTTGATTTACGGTACTGTCATGTGTGTTTGCTTGTGTGTCCATATATGCCACGTATGGTGGGGAATACATCCCAATTGTTACTCACTCTCCTGTACACTGTTGTAGAGATCTGTACATACTGCATTGTAGAAAGCAAGACATAGGCAGGGGTGGGGTGTGTATCACATACATGTGAGCTATCTGTATGCGCATTACATAGGTGCATTCAATTGTGGACTCCACAGTGTGTGTGTGTGTGTGTGTGTGTGTGTGTGTGTGTGTGTGTGTGTGTGTGTGTGTGTGTGTGTGTGTGTGTGTGTGTGTGTGTGTGTGTATGTATGTATGTATGTATGGCTGTCTGGTCCATGGAGTGAGGATGTATGTTACCACAGTGAACAGATAGGACCCCTCCAGGTGATGCAATCTACTACCCTTTTGATGCAGTCGATCTTAAGCATTACTGACTACCTGTGCATGTGTATTCTCTGTGTCGCATCATGTAAGTGCACAGTACTGTAATGGTGATTACCACATAGGCAGGGGTCCTCACCTCAACACTATCAAGAGTGTGTGTGTGTGTGTGTGTGTGTGTGTGTGTGTGTGTGTGTGTGTGTGTGTGTGTGTGCGTGTAGTTGTGTGTTCGCATCCTGTAATGTGAATGTGTATTACTGCTACACAGTGAGGCCTCAAGCTATCAACTGGCCTCTACCCTTGTCATCAGCTAGACTGCTATGTACACTCCCGGCCCCATGTAACTGTACCTGTGATGTCACCCGGTATGGATGTCACATCTCTAGACACTGTACCTTAGTACACAGCTCCCATGCTCCTGGATCAGTAGATGTGTAGACATCTTTGGAATGTCAGCCTTTCTAACAGTGAGGTTAAAGCTATGAATAGCATGCTGGTATTGCCATACATACCTGTGAGTAGTCCACATTTACACATGGGAAACTAACTGCAAACACTGACACTCAATGGCACATGCAATTAGACCTGAAGGAGGGAAGCAGGACATCATGACCCACATGGTGTTACTGTTGTTACCAAGACACATACTGTGAACAGAAAACAATGCATTCTAAACCTGTACTACATGGTATGTCTGCTGTGGGTCAACAGAGCACAACAATTGTAATCTACACTTATCTCCCTATTTTGTTCACCCTGTGCATCAGACCATATGAGCATTCCCCTGCACCGATAGTGTGGATGACAGGGATGCAGCACAGGCATCATCATATGCACAGGGTGATAATGTTTGCCAGGGACCTAGGCTGCACCAGTGGATGACATCATGCGTGGGTTAGGGCCTGTGATCTAACTGGCCATGTGTGGTTGTTATGCATGTGTGTGCTGCAGTGCCCTACAGATGTCTCTGGTGTGTGCGTGTATGTGTGCACACAGTTCTACCATGTGTCTGGCCTACACAGGGGTATTATTGACAGCTCCAGACTGTACAGACCAGGTTTAACAGCTCACGGTGTCTGGCCACAGCCACGTGACCTGGGCCTGCCAGGGGTTGCATGGGCACTACCAGGCAGAGGTGCAGATTGGGTACTGTCTGATGACACATGTCCACTGGAACCGTGTCCCTGTTGGGACCATCCAGGGCCACGTGCATGTGGCCTGCTGTGTCATGGTGTGGACAGCACAGCACCAGGTGCACTGCTGCTGCTACCGCCACTATGGGAGTGGGCATGTGAGGTAGCTCATACACGTAGACCTGACACAGGTGATGTAGCAGGCCTACGTCCACGTGCCCAGTGCCTCACTCCTACCAGATGTTCCAACACAGACAGCTCATGCTCATGAATTGTCATGCCACAGTCAAGGACTCCAACCATGTCACCCAACCATCTCTCCAAAGCATCAGCAATCCGCTGTTGAGCATTTACCATTGCCTGGATGCTGTTGTTTAAAGAACAGACAGCAGCCATCTGTAGCCTCTGATATTCTCTGTTGCACTGTTCAGAACGTGGCTGTGCCTCCATTACAGCCTAAAACATGCATCTGGTGACATCAGCTGCTGTGCTCTGTCATGCAGGAGCATGTTGGCCAGAGGTCCTCCTATGAGCAGCACTGGTCACATGCTTGTGTGGGGCACCACCAGTAGTTTGGCTGACACCATGGTGTGCAGGCACACCTTCCATAGCCCCTCACTTTCCCATTCCAAGCTACCATGCGCCAACTGTCCTTCCTCTATGGCCACTGGTGATGGGGTATGTGCAGGTATGGGATCTGTGTGCGAGGATGAGGTGGATATAGATGGAATGGCAACCAATGGCACAGTTTCAGCCCTGACAACTCTGCCTGTGACCCAATCATACATTCATAATCACTGCTAGAGTCTGTGGGGACACTAACATCTGATGTACCGCAGGAGGGCAATGCACCTACATCACCTGTGAGGGCAGACAAGAACTGTACATTACAATCTATACAATAGACACACACACACACACATGCATGTGATATGACAGAAGGCATGCAACATGCATGTGATACTGCAGACAGCATGCAGCGCAGACAATAATAGTGGTAGTTATCATACACACCTAGGTTGCACAGAGCATGCATGTGTGATAGCAGACGGCATGCAAATTATACAATCATAGGATTGGCTAACATGCATCCCTGTGTTACACCATGTGGACCAGCACAGGTTAACAGTACACCTGCCTGATGTCTGGCATATGACCTTGATAATCACATGTAGCATGACATGTAATCTGATGACGTGTGGAATGACATGCATACATGTTTAACACAATGGTGTCCTGTTGAATATACAGTGGGGTAATGGTGTATCAATTCAGTGTTGTCTGTCCACCCTACCGATATACTGCAAATTTAGCTGATGTGCATGGTCATTGCAGGGAATCATGAGGAGTCTCTAGTGCTACACAGTGTGAGTTACAGACAGGGTTCATAGCCATGACTGTGTTCAGATACAATACATATATACTGTGGAATGTGACCCACGTCACTGGAATGTGACCCACGTCACTGAGGTGTATACACACTAAACCATGATGTGGAAGTTGTGACACAGGTCACTAATGTGTATACGGATGACACCCCTGCACATCTGCAGCCATATTGCTGCAGCCTGGCAACTATGGGCAGACATGGCGAACACGTCGGTACACCATGTCCCACATGACATCTGTGTACCACACACACACACACACACACACACACACACACACACACACACACACAAGGAGCTAGTATGGCATTTATGTCCATCACCAGCAACGGGAATGTACTGTATCTGTGGCCTGATGTGGATACTGTACAGGTAACTGCTGTCATGTTGTAACACCCTCAAGATGTTCAACACATCCTATGTTGTGGATTGATGTTATGCCTACACAAGTTGTGCACAGGCCTGTAGGATGTCTAGCATTCCACATCTCTATTATGACCATTATACAAAGGCCATGGCCAAACCATGTGTAGCCATTGTATGACAGGGTGTACACAGAAGCACAACACTTCTAGTGTGTGTGTTGCTCCATGTCTCCGGCCATCCTCCATGGCCATGTGTGTACATGTGTTGTCCAAATTATAATGATGGGCATCTATTTCACATGTCTGTGTGGTCCCATATGACATATATGCTCCACTGACAACAGGGTTATGCAGATAAAGGGTGGTATGTGAGATATGTTTTCAGGTTAGGTAGGCAGTGTAGCAGCCAGGCCAATAGATGTCATGGACATGTCAAGATAGCACATCACATTGTGTGAAATTCATAGCAGGGCTATGATCCACACCGGTGAAACCTGTGTGCTGGCCATACTCCAGCCCACTGTGTAGTACTGTTTGTATTCACCACATGTGTAGATCAGATCTGTTGTACGTTCCTAAAGTAAACAGCACCTCCACCATTGTATGCATAGTTGTCAACACATCTGGCAATAAAGTTTGTGAGGATTTATGTCAGTGAGATGATTCACATAGTTTGCAAGTGTGGCACATGGATAGTCATTGTGATGCATTGCAAGTCCGACCTGTATATTGTAACAGGACCATACATTATGTGTACATGTTGTGAATGGCCACATGGCAGATAGATTTGTGCATTACGGTTCCTGATAAATAATAACACTCTCATCTGCAATGGGCTGCTGTCACCGTGGAACATCAGAGGTACCTAAATAGGAGTAACACAGCAGTATGAGCATAATCCACCCCTGATTAAAGGCTACAGGGAGCAATGTGCATAACACATACACCAGTACATTAGACTATATTATGGTGTATACACATGTGTGCATACAAAGAGTAGCATACTATAGTATGCGGCATGTTTGTATACATGCCTTGCATATGATGTTACATTACATATTGTGCAGTGACACATGCAGCTATATGGAATATAATTGTTATAGGTGCAGTACTGACTTACCAGGCAACTCCAGGCTCAGTGGTTGAGAGACACCCACCTCCACAATATCAGCTAAGGCTTGTGGATGTGGGTTTGCAGGTGTCCCCAGGTTGGCCAGTAGCTCCTCGGTACATGTGAGTGGGGGCTGGGTTGGTGGTCCACCACCTGTTGCACCTTGTTCCCTGGCAATTACATTTGCACGCTGTTTTGCCCATCTAACGAGGTCTGTACAGTGTCTGTGCACCTGCTGGCATGTGCCTTTGTGGTCACCCACATCATTAACCCTCCTGCGAAGTTCCATCCACAGGGCATCCCACTGCTGTGCATCCTGTGGCACATGGCTGAACAGGATGTCATGATTATTGGGTAGGTATGGGATGAGGGTCTCATCCTCCAAATGTGTAAAAGGGGAAATCCTTGCATGCGGCATACCTGGAAGACATAATGATGGAGACAGGTCACAATATCTCAGAGACATACAGAGCTACAGCTGAACATACAGGTGTATCTCATTACTTCAGTGTAAATAGTTGTATTTGCAAACCTACATGACACTGACGTGTTTGTGTCACACACATGTGACACTCAGTGTTGAGTGGATATTATCACCATATATGTGTGTGTGTGTGTGTGTGTGTGTGTGTGTGTGTGTGTGTGTGTGTGTGTGTGTGTGTGTGTGTGTGTGTGTCACCTGATTGCATTGCTCATACTCCATGCGGTTGCTGTCTTGATGTGGGCATGTCTGTTTGCCTGTACTGGTGTTCCTACCTATCAGCACATGGCTGGATGTGTCCACATTAATGCAGTCAACCTTCATCCAGTATATATGTCACATATAAGGACATACACTGCCTCAATAGACATGACCTGTGACCCTGCAGACATGCTCACATAAGGTTTTACATGCATGTGTTCTGCCATATACATCTACACGGTACTGTACAGCGATTCAACATCCTACCATGTATCACCTGTGTTGCACATGTGATACACATGGGACACTGGCTAGCCAGATGGTATTTGCAGGGATGCATATCAACTATGGCATGTACAGTCAAAGTCATCTAGTGGGCTATATGCCATGGGTCACGTGTGCATCTAGGATGAAAGGTTACCTGGCAGTAGCCGACAGGCGGGTCTGTGGGGCCAGGTGGAGCAGTGCCACATTACTGATCCACAGGGTTAATGATACATATACCATGCGATCATCACACCATGTCTGAGAGGGGAGCGATGTGCAGCTTTGATGGACAGGAATGTGCAGTATGGCAGGACTATGTCAAGTGTATGGGACAAGGATCTGTCCAGCATGTGGTAGGTGGATGTCCATGAAGTATGTGTTCAAGATCAGGATGAGTACATGTAGCATGTCCGACATCACTGGGTTGGACATGGATTTATTCAGGGTATGCATCATGCTACATAGTGGAAATGGGGAATGGGAAGGCTGGTGTAGGCCATCTGTACATGGCCAATACCCCTTAAAGGAAATATGTGATCTGATATGGGTCACTTGAGTGGTCTGTATGGCTGGACAATGATCTCTATATTCATGAATGGCACCCTATTATTATTAGGGTTGCCACATATGACTCCCTGACAGGTGTGGTGACGTAGCTATCACAGGAAAGACAACTGCCCAGCTGCATCCCTCACACACAAGTGTACATTATGATGACCACTGCCTAAGTGGTAGTTCATGGATACAGGGTTATTAACATAGGCGTGACAATGCAAGTCAGCTATTGCTCCTAGGTCATAGTCATTTGCATACTTCAATAGACAGATGCCTTCTGTTTGTGAGGTATGGACTACAATTTGGGGGAATAGAATTCATTAATCCTGACATACTGTAACTGCAGTGATGATCACGTATTATTCAGACACCTTCAGTAGTGTTGTTTCTGCCAGCAGTCCTGTTGCTAAACACTCCTGTGACATAGGAATGCACATCTAGTATACCGAGTGTAGGTGGTACACAGTATGGGTGATGATGTCCTATGACCTGGCAAGGTCATGATATGCAGTGTGACATCAACCATACTGTCATCTACATCTGTACTGCTGATATCACTTAAGTGATCAAGGTTCATGGCCTTCCAGACCAGACTCAGCAGGGTAGTAGTGCAGTACTTCCCATTATCAGTGGTGTCTCCTCCTTTGTTGGGTTGTGATACCTGTTGGTGTGCACCATTCAGTGTGTACACAACCTGACATGGAGCTATGTTTTACATGATGTGTACGTGGAGAGCATCTTGTTTTGCCATATGTGTATGATACAACCTGTGATGTGGGCAGGTCCCATGCAGACTGAGTGCAGCTTGTACCTGCATAGTTGTGGGTACAGGGGCCCTGTGGTGTACATGGATATATGCTTGTGTACCTGATGGGGGGAGGGGGCCGTGTTTATTATATTATCCAAGACCCTATCTGGATTGCTTATTCATGCTAAGCACTTGTTCAGGACTTGTAAACAGTACGTAAGCTAATGATTACTATAGCACTCAATCTTCCACATCACCTACAGGTAAGGGTGAATGGGTTTTGTACATACTTTTCTCACTTGCGTAGAGTAATGTAGCTGTTGTACTCATTTTCCTCAATTATCTAGGTGACTGTAGTTCTATATTCAGGCATGTCCAAGAGTCCACTGCCAGTGTTCTCACCTGTCTATCTGATGAATCTGGACATCTTGAGGCAATGTACACATTGCCTCATGTACACAGATAAGCCTCTCCACCTACCACCCAACACTACAACCTGTGGGAGATGCACTCATCTAGCTAAACTGGAGGTAAAGGTCTCTCCAACCAAGCCTGAGCCTGACTGTCATGTGGAGAAAGTACACAGTCACACAACACCACACTCATCACATAAGCCTCACTGTGTCTACCCCACCATTAACTGGGAAAACTACTTGTGTACCAACACATTAGCTCAATGGTTTCTGGAATTCATAAACACCAATGCCCTGACTCAACATGTCCACACACCCACCAGGGGCAACAATATCCTAGACCTAGTCATTACCAACATGAGTGACTGGTGCTCCACCCGTGAAGCCAACTCCTCGTTGGTCCGATCAGACCATGTGTTGAACACTGTTGATATCCACATCCCGCACCTACCCCCTATTAAGCAAACCACAGTATAATATGTCTACAAGGCCAACTACATGCTTCTTAAGGTAGATGTGGTGGACATCATGGCACCCATGCAGATGGACAGTACTGTTACAACTGCTGAATCCTACACAAGTGCACTCTATAAGCACTTACAGGAGTGCATGGCTTGTGCTATCCCAAACAGAACCAGGATGCTATACTCATAATTAACTAAACCAATCTGGTTGTCCCCTGCCATAAACATATTGTACTACAGGAGGAAGACACTATTGCAAATGAGAGTACAATACCATGCGTGGAGGAGATCCCTGGCCTGCCTCAGTAAGAAGGTGAGATCCCTTATACGATCCTCCAAAGCTAGGTACGAAAACTTTAACGCAACTAATACCAACAACAACCACAGAGCCTCGATGTCAACAACCAGATCTGCTCTGAGTTACAGCACAGAGGCACAAACATTACAGAAACAATGGATATATTGACAACATCCTAGCAGATCCCTCACAAAGCTGCACACTCTGAAGGCAATATCACAGCATCCATGGGACTGAACAACATCCCAGGTTGCGTTTTACATGAACTTCAGATCGTACTGTCTCCTCACCTATGCACAATGTTCAATAATAGCCTCACATTGGGCATAGTGCCCCCTGAATGGTGCACAGCAACAGTTATCCCACTCCACAAAGGTGGTTCCACAATGGACCATGGGATCTATTTCCCTATAGGCCTGACTAGCCTGGTCTGCAAGGCTATGGTGCACATCATGGGTCACTGTCAGAGACATTGGGTACCTCCCAACATTTGACTCCTTCCTGTTTGGCATTGTTAAGGCCAGACCATGCTTCCTAAACCTGGTGGGCTTCTTAGAGACAGTTACCAAGGCATTAGATGAGGGTAAGGAGGTCCACACAACCTACCTAGATCTCTCATAGGCTTTCAACACCATTCCTCCTTCTGGTATTATCAACATACCCATCTGCCTGAACATTAACCCCTACATCATGTGATGGTTTGCAAAGTGTCTCATGGACAGAACACACACAGTAGGAGTTGCATAACCTATGTCTGACTGTATACCAGTTACAACTGCCGTCCCCCAGTGCTCACTCCTTGGACCCCTCATGTTCGGTATATACTTCTCTGACATACAGACAAGCACAGGAGGGCTTTGACTGAAAAGGTTTGCAGACGACTGCAAACTAGGGGACATAATTGTTTCCTCAGCTGTTACAGGCACCCTCTGGAAGGGTCGCACTGAGATGGATACCTGGTGTTAATATCATAGCGTCAAGCTGAATGCCTAAAAGTGTATAGTCATCCCCTTTGGATATAACTAATTACCTGCAGACTACCACATAGGTGCTAGTCCCCTACATACAAAAAAGGTATTACCGGATCCAGAAACACCAGTAGATAGCAATCTCTCCTTTGATACCCATAATGATAAGGTGGTTAGAATATCCTTGTACATGGCCCCCCAATCTCTAATGGGTTTACATCCAGATCAGAGAGGCCATTGTGACTCTACACATGTCATATCAGACCCATTAAAGGATACAACACCCCATTTCAGATATACCTTACAAGACAACTGCAACAGCTTGGAAGACCACACCATTACCACACCAAGAGGATTACTGACCTCAAACAGATGACCTATGCAGCCCAACCTACGAAACTCCAGCTGTACTCAGTTGCATACCGCATACTCACAGGTGATCTCTGCTTGACATACGAGGCCCATGTCCAACCCTGTGTTACTGGATATGCTCCACCTAAACAGAAGCCCCTGAGAGCCACATGCTCTAGGGATATACACCTAACCACAATGATGAGTAGGACGTGCTGAATGGATAGATTCCTGACCTGGACACTCCCTATGCTTTGGAACGTGATTCCAATGTAAATCAGGCAGGGCCCCTCATGAGCACTCTTCAAGGGAAACCCTGACCTGTGGATGGGAGACAGACATGTATCCGGGGATCACTGCAGTGGCTGTGCTGGACAGAGGTACAAGGAACTATTGGCACTGCCATTCAGAGGCACAGGGAACCAACCTATGGGGGTGGCAAAAGACAACACACGCTAGCTAGGCTTACAGATACCCTTGGTAAGACAGCCTAGTACCTACCTTTGCACATATTACATGTCTTATGTGCATGGATAATTAAATAGCTCTTCCATTTTACTTTGCTATCATGCTGATAAACTGTCGGCTCACTAAAAGACATATGTATCCTGTTATTGTGTATTGTAAATGCCGACTGACATAACTAATGTTTGCCTACCATTACAGTAATGCTATGTAGCTTGTAATACATATCTGCCTACAATACTGTACATTACACAGTTAATGGCACAATATCCCACAATGCAGAACATACTTGCACAGTGGGCCAACCTTCCACATGTTATTCTCTGTATTACACCCATACATATGGCTACAGTTACAATATATCAACATATACTATCCCTTGTTATAGCACATACTTGTTGGACCAACCCTGCCATTGACGTCGGCTGGTGAGGAGTATTTCTGTTCAAAGCCCTTATATAGCATCCCTTGTGGTGGACACACAGAGATATATTAGCTTTATGACTCACGTGGACTGTGTGTAATGGCTAGGCAATTTAGTTCTACATGTGAGTACAGCTGTTATATTTCAGAACAGTGCTACTTATGCAGGGTTTGTTTGTACCTCATACTTCTGCAGATGTTTAAGTCTGGCAAGGATGTTTGGCCAGCTCAAGGCCATATGGCTATGCATGAACTGTTATGTGGTATACAGTGTGCTCACCAGACATCCTTGATTTGATGTACAATTGAAGCATACTGTGCTGTTGCTCACTAATTGCTAACACATCCCAGTGTACTCACAACCCTCTGAAATGGAATTAGTGCAAACAAACCCTATTACATCAGCAGCTGTTCCATTGTATAACAGCCGCTATTTCACTTAGGGCCATGTTAGTGTGTCTCTGACAAGGTATGTTAAGGCTTCTGCAGATGTCATACAGTGTGTGAATGATATGTGATGTTATTACAGTTTGTATTGTAATATGTTTGGGTGTGGGGGTGATGTTGCTGGGTGTGCTTAGCAAATGCAGGTGTGTAGGAACTGCTTTTAAACATAATCGCTATGTGCATGAGGGTTCCTTCCCTATTTGAACACCTATCCTTTTGTGGACTAATACAATGGTATTTGCAGGCTGATTCATTGAGGCACTGTTATGTAGTTCCTGTATAGCATGTAGGTGATGTTAGTCCTTTAATCCCTTCGGTAATACATCTGAATGTAATAACGTGTTGCTACATGATAGCTGTGTATTTCTGTCATAGGATATTTGCAGTCACCGTAGTTGTGCTGGTGACTGACCCTCTTTGGCTAGGGTTGCCACCTTTTCATATGTCCATAGTGGGTCCTTTTGGGGACACACATCTGATTTTACAGGCCAACACAAACCCACAGTCAGCACAAGGGATAGAACTTTCCTTTCTTGCCTAATTATAAGCTTATTCTTGTAGCAGTTTAGTAGCTTATCCTGTTTTCTGTACCATGTAGGCACTTTAGATACAGAAATAACTATTGTATGCAACTATTACAGTACATATGGGACATAATTATGTCCTACAATCCCAGGACATTTGCCATGTTTAATATATTTGGTCAGGACGCAACTGCCCAAAGAGGGAGTATCCCTCACAAAGTGGAACAGGTGGTAACACTATCATTGGTCCATGTCCATAGCACATATTTGTAATGGTGTATAGGCATATACTCTCCATATCCTTTGTTCATAAAGGTTGGTAGTGGCGGAATGTGTGATTGCTATGGTCTATGTTATACACATATGTGAACACTTCAACCGCTGTATATGGGAGACCTATGGAATTCCGAAACCACAGTGTTCCGACGCACACAGTCCCGGAAACAGACTCCCATACACCACATTACCGACATCGACTAACTCACAAAGATAACATGAACATGGAGCACATACATGCACACACAGACACACTGCTACCCAACACATCCAAACAAACCATCCTACACTACGTGTGAGCAGGTGGCCAAGCCCCCCTACACACCCCATGTAGGTGTCTGCGCCCCACACACCACCCACTACTTTAATATTCTACATCCTAGGTCACTCAAACAGATGCACATTGCTAACCCACAACAACACATTACAGTCCCCCAACAACACACCACACACAGAACACACACTTACACACACTACAGCCCTAAGAATCACATGTACACACAGTAACCTACCCAAACCGCAACACCAGCAGCACTGACTAACTGTCCATTAACATTGTGAGAGTACACCTCGTGCATCTGGTGTTTCAGTACTGTGTTCTTTCGGACCTTAAGTCTCGGGATTACGTGCATCGGTATGAAAATGCAGTTGGTATGTACGTCCATGGTTATTTAGATGTTGTTAACGTATCTATATAGCTACATATATATGTATATCCCCATATATCGACATATCTCTCTCTCTCTCCCTCTCTCTCTCTCTCTCTATGATGATGATATACATATATATATATATATATATATATATATATATATATATATATATATATATAGGTTCATAGGTTAGTACTAAGCTAACTGCCATTTTAAGCCTAGCCAATTATCCCTTGTGAGACTCAAACCCTGCACCTTGTGTTTGTAAGGCAAACACCTTGACCATTTGGCCACCCTCCCAACCCCCAAAATACATTGAAAGGTGTTTAACTGATTGAGGTATTTCAAAACTTATATATCTATATCTATCTATATATCTATCTATATATATATATATATATATATATATATATATATATAAAACATACACCTTTCATTGTGTACATGCCGGTTTGTCCTATTTCAACACATTCCTACCTTTTGTGTTTTACCCTGTCAGTATACACAGCCACACCTCAGAGTGAGAAATAACAGAGGGGAACCCATCCCAGTGGACATGAAGGTATGTGTAAGCTTGAGAATACTAGCCACAGGTACCTTCCAAAGGCCAACTGGGGATATCATAAGGATCTCACAGGCATCAGCATCCAGGGTACTCCACCAGTTCCTGGATGTCATGTTACCACATGCCAATGAGCACATATACTTCCCCCGAATGCAGGAGGTGTTGGCCAGCAATATGCATCTCTTCCACTGTGTGGCAGAATACCCGGAGGTACTGGGTGCAATAGACTGCACGCACATACACATCAAGTCACCACCCGGTGACCAGGGTAAGCGCTACATAAACCACAAGGGATACTCCTCCATTAACTGCCAGGTTGTGTGCAATGCCCAGGGCATTATCATGGATGTGTGTGCTGGCAGTCCTGGAAGCTATTATGACTCCCACATTTGGCATGCCTCACAACTGTATCAGGTATTTGCCAGGGGGGACATCCCATATGGCCACCTGGTGGGGGATGCTGGCTATGCACTAGAACCGTGGAGTGGATGAGGACACCCATCAGAAATGCACACACACCCATGCAAGAACACCATAATGAGGAACACACACAAACCAGAATCATCATAGAGCATGTGTTTGTGATGCTGAAATCATGATTTTGTTGCTTGGACATATCTGCTGGAGCCTTGTAATACTCTACAGGCACATGTGCCCACATCTTCATAGTATGTGGCATGCTACACAATATGATCCTGTGAAAACAAGCTACAGCAGGGACAGAATGGTGAAGGCCCTCACAGCCCACCACCATTGCCAAGGGCCTCACAGGCACAGAGGTACTCAGACCACGAACACCCTGAGCCAGCCCCAGTAGGCAGACGGAGGCATGCCCAGTATGCCCATGCCTTGGCAAACGTATAGCACACACACTGACAGTGTAGGCTCCTATGGACTGACACCCTTCTCCACCTGCACACACAGTAAACATGGATGGCACACACACAAGACCACCTGTAAATTGTCATGTATAGGTGGTCTACTGTGTGCATCTGACATAGGCAGCCCTCAACTATTGCACACACAACCGCTACTGGCACAAGGTAAGTCAACACCTGAACCATAAATTAAGCTATCAGCATGTGCTGATACTGTATGTATAGGTTCAAAGGTGCATAGGTAGGTACTTGGCTAACTACCTGAGGCCATTCATATGCCTAGCCGAAATGTGTCAGCTGTCACCACCTGATTGATTAACTAATTGTCCCTCTGTGGAGAAGAACCAATTGCGGGATCCCTGGGGTGTACCCACTGTTCCCCATCCACTCTGCAAGGTGTCCCTGGAGTGTTAGTGAGGGACTCCATATAATGTAATCAGGGGTGTAGTTCCAAAGCATGGGGAGTACCTATGACAGGAATTTGTCAATCCAGCATGTTCCAGTTATGGTTGTGGCAAGGTTTAGCTCATTACAGTGTGTGGATCTGACATGGATTCCCATAGGAGGAGCATATCAATTAAGCCTGACTTGGACATGGCTTTGTTGGGCAGCAAAGATCATCTCTGAGTAAATGAGATGCCACTGAGTAAAGCAAGAGTTCATGCAGTCTGGCAGAATAGGACACATGTCTGAGGCCAGTAATGCTCTTGGCTAGGTATGTTGGTGGACCCTCCAGCTGTTGGATGTGTCTTCTGAGGTACATCCCAAATGGTTTATCATACTCGATGATGGGATTGATGTGTGATGAGTAAAGGGGCACAATAACCTTAGTATGTCTAGATGCGAACCCTTAAGTAATCAGATGGCCTACATAGATGGATGACCCTAATTACTTTGGAGATATGATTGTCAAAGGAGAGATCACTATCTAATGTAGTCCCCACATACCCATTACCTCATCTTTATTAAAGTGGCTGCCACTCATGTGTTAATATGTGGGTGTTTAGTTTTCCCAACATGGAATGACCATGCAGTTTGCGGCCTTTAGCTGGAGGCCATGACTGTGACACCCTGTGTTGGTCTATGTGAGGCCCATTGAAGGATGTCTGTGACAGCTGGACTGTCAATTATAGCTTCCAGTTTGCAGTAATCGTCAAACACAGTCTGCTGTAGTCCACCTATGTTTGCCTGTACCTCTGAGAAGTATATGGCAAACAGTAGGGGTCCCAGGACTGAGTCCTGTGGGACACCAGTTGTGACTGGTTAAGAGTTGGACCTGGAGGCTGCTAGGCTTACCATGTGGGTTCTGTGTGTAAGCCTTTTGGCAACCCAACCTGTGATGTATGGCTGGATGTACTGGCTGGTGAGTTTGTAAACAATACCTGAGTGGGGAATGGTGTCATAATCCTTCGCAAGGTCCAGGTAGTATGTGTGAACTACCACACCCCATACCTAGGTGGCTGTAAGACATCAAACAGGTTCAGTAGGCATGATCTGCACTCAATCAAGCAGACCTGGGTTTGGTCGAGTGCATGGAGGTTCCCAGTGTCACTGTTAATGAGTTCCATGATGATGAGCTCCATAGCCTTGTAGACCAGGCTAGTCAGGCTTATAGGGCAATAGTTCCCAGGGTCTGTTGTGGCGCCACCTTTGTGGAGTGGGATCACTGTTGCTGTGCGGCACTCTGTGGGTATGTAGCCTGTAGAAAGTATGTGTTTGAACAGTGTGCTTAGGTGAGGGGTTAGTTCATTTGAAGCTCATGTAAGACACAGCCTGGGACACTGTCCGGTCCCATTGAGGCTGTATCTGTGGCTTTGGATAGGGCTGTTTTATCCTGTGTGTCAGTGATTGCTAGGGCCATACATTCTTCTGGTATGGTTAAGGGCCATTTAGAGGTTGAGAGGGGTGTGATGTTTGCACTGAACCTGTCTGCCAAAATGCTGGCAATATCAGTCAGTTCAGTGTATATTGTGTCAGTCTGCACCAACTCTGAGCAGATCTGTGAGTTCCCACTTAGGTTCTTGACATAGCTAAAGAATGCTTTGTGGTTGTCTGTAGGGTCCTTGGGAAATTGTCTTTTGAAGCTAGTCTTGGATGATTTCATGAGGGAATCATAGTTTCTTGCTGATACTGATCAGGGATGTCTGTCCTTCTAGGGATTTCGCTCTTATCTGTACTAGTTACCTCCTACTATTGTAGAGCCTGTGTATGGTAGGGGTCTACCAGACCAGTTTCCTGTTCTTGGAGGAGTGAGTCTAGGTTAGACTTGGGATAGCACAATCCATGCATTCCTGCAGATGATCATAGAGTGCCTTTGTATAGGTTTCAGCATCTTGGACAGCAATATCCATTGGCGTGGGGGCTGTGAACCGTTCCACCTCGGGCATAAGCAATGTGAAGTCTGCTTTGGAAAAGATTTTCATGGCGGTTTCCTTGTTTGCAGTTGTGGGCGGTATGTGAATATCCGGAGTGATTAGTCTATGGTCTAATCTAATCAGTGAGAGGTTGACGTCGGGTGTGGAACACTGGTCGCCCATGTTGGTGAAGACCAGGTCCAATATGTTGTTCCCTCTGGTGGGGGTGCAGACCAGTTGTTCCAGGGCATTTGAGCAGAGAAATTCTAGGAAGCGCTGGGCAAGGGAGTTAGTACTCGAGTAGTTCTCCCAGTTAATGTTTGGGTAGTTAAAATCACCCAATATTAGGATGTTTGGTAGGTCCCGCATATTTCCCAGTGTCCCCAGAAATGCAGAATGTGGGTCCTGGGTCATGGTGGGTGATCTGTAGCAAGCTACAGTTTGGATTGCAGTATTGCCCATTGTCAGTTGCACTTGGATGATCTCTGATGCATCGTGCTGCACCACAAACCTGGAGGTGTGAGTATCCTTGATGAATATAGATACACCCCCGCCTTTGGTGTTTCGGTCCGGGTTCTGTGGCCGAAAGGTGTGGTATGAGTTATAACCTGGTGGTGCTGGGGTGCTCTCTGGAGCCTTAAACCAGGGTGTCTGTTACTGCACAGATATCAATGTTCTCCTTACTGAGGAGTGCCTCTAGTGTGTGCAATGTGAGGTTTAGACTTCTGGCATTGAGTAGCAATAACCTCAGTTTCTGGTTACTTGTGCTATGTACGGTGGTGGGTTTGTCTTATGAGCCTTGCCTAAAAGTCCACCTTGCCTAATATGTACCTCTCTACTATTGTTTGCAATCAATGACAGCTATGTATGTGTACATGTTCTGCAAATGTGTACTGACCCTTGTAAGAATGGCTGCGCCACATGGCTATGTGCATACCTACATAGAGTGGATATTGATGGTAGAGACACATTGGTTGAACATGTAGATTTGTGTAGCCTAACCTCTCATTACCAGACTAACAGCTGCTTGGAAATATGTTGACAGTACTGGTAATGAAACAGGGTGCATATCATCTTTAACTCCGGTGTGACATCTGCAGTAACCCTGTAAGATGTAGGAAACTGCTGCACATGTGTAATAGCAGCTTCATAGGTGATGGCGTACACTATCTGATTATATCCTGATCATGTCGATAGTGGCAGCAGAGTCTATTGATATTTGACTCTGTGTGGGGAGTGGGTGTCTGTGCCCAACAGAGCTCATGGTTCTGTTGGGTATGTGAGTTTATACCTAGACAAGGATACAGCCCTGTTCACACTTGCATCATCTGTAATCAACTATCAGGATATGATGTGGCCCTCAGAGGGGGATTGCTAATAAAGGTAGCTATCATGTTCCTGTAATAGCTAGTGTTGCTACATCCATAATTCAAATATTTACATCTGAGCATCACTGTCTAAAACATCTTCATAAGCAGTAAGTATACTAAATATGTGGCCATCCTGGGGGAATGCAATCTCTATGCCATGTACACTGCCAAACCCACCTAACACTACACCCCACACATTGTCTTGGATGCAGCTACAGGGGTGATCTTGGAGGCAGTCCATACTAGACAGTCAAGAGGTGTAGGTTAACACATGCATCTCATCACCACAATCAACACATACCCTTACCAGAACACAGTAAGGACACACACAAACTCCACCAGATATCACACACATCCACAGAGGCCTCTAAGTATCTGGCCAAGCAAGAGGCCTCCCAAGTTGGAATAGATAGACAACAGCATACAAAAACTGTACATAACTGTGTCACACCTAAGTACACATGGCCGGAAACATGGCCAACAGTACTTATTTGTGAATGCAAACCCTAGCACTATGTTACACACCAAGCTATATGAGGGCAAACATATTGTCAGCTTCCTGTCTGCCATGATTAGCCACATACCCATACACTCCGACCACCTTTAGAACTATACACATGTCTCTGGCATATGCTATGTTGCTGTGCAGGACCTGTGATGCAGTAGCCTGGACTGCATGGAAACACATGTAGGAACTGTCAGGTCATGTAGCCCATGCGGGTATGTCCCAAGGCATGGGTAGCATTCTGCCAGTGGCCAGAATGATGCAACAGTACAGGGTCAAGGATTGTATTCCACAATCGTGAAATTTACTGGTGTAATTCAAAGAGTATCCAGCATCTCTCTGCCTGGAATAACATGGTTGATAGACCATGATGCTTTGCTAGACAGGGCCTGCAACCTGTCACTTCTGAAACTCTGGATACTGGCAATGGCCCATGCTTCCCCTATAGTGCCCTCATCTTGCCAGGTTCAAGTGAAAGTCCACTGGTGGAACAGGGACAGCCAAGAAATAAACTGTGGGCCTTGTTACTCAATGATACAAATCAGGTACTCAATATGGACTCACAGCAATCTGAAACATGGAGAAAATATCTGTGCAGTGAATGAGATATGGTTCAACTCTTTGGAGAGCACCATGCATGACCATGTTATAACACATAGCTCACCTCTTGGCCAACATCTTTTATTGGAACACATGGGCCACAGGTGTGTCCAACTTCCTGAGGGATATGTACACCCCCACGCAAGTTGCACTTGCACAGTGTAAGATGCATTATGCTGAGCAACTACCTTTGTGCCAAAGTGTAATCCAAATTGCACCTTGTGACAGATCATCCACCATGCCTCAGAAATCCCAACTGTCATTGTGCTGTAATGGGGAATACCAGTTGTGAGACTGGACACCATAATCATGGCCACTCAGCTATCCCATTATGAACCGGGAAGACACGTCATGTAACAACACATGTGTTCAATGCATGTTGGATGTCATCAACACCAATGACCTGGATCACCATAGTCACACCAACAGGGCTGACAGTATGCCACACATGGTCAGTCTTCAAAGCCAAGGTTATGCTCCTTAAGAGCGAAGTGGTGACTGTCATGGCACCCATGCAGATTTACAATGCATGTGCAAATGCTGAGTCCCACACAAATGCACTTTAGGCACTCACATATGTGCAGTGATTGTGCCATTGAAACAGAAACAGGATTCAAACAAACACAACCATGAAGGCAAACCGGTGGTACCCTACCTTAAACTGTACCACAGAAGGTAGTAACTGTTGCAAGGGTCAACACACACGAGTGGAAGTTGATCCATGGTCAGCCTCAGTAAGATGCAGCAATGGTGGTGCTGCGGTAGCGTTGTCACCTCATAGTAAGACGCTGTCCAGTTCGATTCTCAGCTAGAGCGTCTTCTGCGTGGAGGCATGCGTGAATGGCCATACCTTCATTGAAGGTTGTGTGTCAGGGCTGGTAACTCGGCACGTAAAAATCAACTACCAATCATTAGCGGACCGGAGTTCTGCTGTAGCGACCCCTAACCGGGAAAAGCTGAAAGACACAACAACACCACATAATTCCACACAAAGCTACTGTGAAACTACTCATCCACATATTATGAGGCCAAACACAGAGGATTCCATAGCTGTGTCATGAAACATAATGGCAACAACAAGACCTGCTGTGCTTCACAGCACTATGGCATGAGAGCTACTGCACCTATGGAAATAGCACCTGATCAGCCAGATAGGGTCTTCAATAACATAAACACACTGCTCCCCCCAACATGTACACATTCATATATCCATGTACACTACAGAGCCCCTGTAATAACAACTATGCAGGTACAAGCTGTACTCCCTAATGCCATACATACAGGCTGCATGGGACCTGTCCACATTCCAGGTTATATCCTACACAAATGTAAAAACAATCTGCTCCCCACATAAACATCTTGTATAATCATAGCTTCATATCAGGCTGTGTACACACTGAATGGTTCACAGCAACAGTCATCTGTCAATGCTGTCAATGTCTGAGGGACCCTGGTATGTGTACAGCTGACCTGTTTACAAACAGTGGTATCATTGCATTGCATAACACATAATGTAACTGTGTCAGTACATGGGTACTTTGCACAGTTGTTGTAGGGCTAGGCACAGTCCACCAGTCAAAGATTACTTGGTGTTGTTCCATTACATGTCATACCACATGCATGGATGTGTGTTGGTGGTCTGCGGACATGGTGGTGTCTGAGGATTACATCCTAGAATGTGACACTGTGACCTGCACCTGGCTCATCTGTAATGATATATGTTGGAGTACTGGTCTGTACATGTGAGTAGCCATTATGAATGTGGGGACACCACCACCTGGAGTGGTCCGTACCAGTGTTATGGCCCACATATCTAGTTCTGAGTTATATGGTAGTAGTGCTATTGTGCACAACAGAGCCATCAGCCAGGTGTTCCTCACTGCACGGATGTCAATATTCCCCACTGTAGGTTCAACAGTGAGCAGCTGTGATTACGACAGCAACACATCTAGCACTGGTTAGCATAAGCATACAAAGCAATTGTCTTCTAGGTGTCAGGGTGTTATCCTGTGTTTAGGTCATTTGTCTTGGAATGGCATTATATAGGCAAATGCGAATGAGGTATTATCAACACTCCCTTGAATCATGGATGCATGTGATCTGTGACAAACGCGTGTCTTCTGTCAGTCATGTCATCCCAGACTGACAGACACTGGACAACCTTGTAATTACAGCAGGACATTGGCTCATTATGCTGGTCAAGCAGTTGCCATTTCTAGCATGAAATCACTGCGAGTGGTAGTATTGTGCTTGGTATAGACTGATACATCTAAGGTGTCGGACAGCAGCAGGTGTTGTGTAGATGACCAGTGTCAGATACATGTAGTGCAGTGTTCCTGCTAACAATGACAACTACTAACACCTGAGACCATTACAACATGTTCTGTATGTCTAAGTGTATGAGCATGGCCACTGTGGCCTTCCATGTTTAGAATCAGAGTGCATCCTAAACAGCCCTGTGCTACTATGTATGAGCATGCCCAGTATAACCTTGTGTATTTGGACTCATAGTGCATTCCAAACAGCCCTGTGCTACTAATTGTGTGAGCATGCCCACTGACACCTTGTGTAAGTTATGTGCTTCTATGTGTATGAGCATGGTGATTGTAACCCTGTATAGTGATAGTAGTTGTCCATTCCACAGAAGGGCATACTCCTGTTTGGGATGGACTCCTACTTTAAACACACAGGTTCACAGCCATGTACATTGTAACTGTCAGCATCTTTGTTGATGTCCACAATCCTAGAAGGTCATGATGATGGCCTTGGAATGTGTAATCTCTGTGGCACAACTCGTAACTGTGTAGTACTGTAATAGTGATCTGTAGATAGGCAGGTGTTCTGATCCCATCACTGGTGTGTGTGTGTGTGGATGTGTGTCCATCTGCCAGTGGACAGAACAATGCTTATTAGAGTACATTTCCTATACTCAACTTTGGCAAGGCTGATGATGTCACCCACCTAGGAATACACCTCTGGGATTGCTGTGACCCAGTAATCTTGATAGCGCGTTCTGTAACTGCATAATGATATAGTGTGATAAAGTAATCAGGTAGATGTTCTATTCCAAGGCATAGCAGGTGTGTGTGTTTGGCAGTCGTATCCTATGTGTTGGTGGCTGTGAGTGACTAGCCACTAGATGTGTTGAGGAGCATGTTTTGTTGTTTCCCTATATAGTGGCCATAAATGTCACAATCAGCCAACAGACTGGGTTGGCAAGACATACCCATATGTTTGACAATAGGCCTGGTGAGTAAAGTCAGCAACCCTAATATTACCCTGAATATAGTCTGAACCCGTGTGTCACACAGAAACACACTTGCCTTGGGATTAACACCAGTACATAATACAGGAGTCGCTGGTGCTTTCCTTTTCATTCTTGTCTAATGCTTTGATGTCACGAAGTTTGTTCCTGAGATATATATTCTATATCTATGTATGTATATATATATATATATATATATATATATATATATATATATATATATATATATATATATATATAGACATTAACACACATACATCTATGTGATGGAATACATGTCCTATACTGTTGAATGTCTGTGCTGGATGATATGCACGTGATAACATCTGATGTATGTATATCTGCCATGGCTTAGTGGTAAAGCACATCGTTTGTGGTGTGCACGGTCCTTGTTTTGAGCCTTGCAGAAGCCGGTTGCTTTGCTGCTGGGCAGAACAAGGGCCATTGAATATGGCATGAGTAGGGGGCTTTTAAGCAGTTGTGTGTGCGTTTGCGTGATGGTAAGCAGTGGTTAGTTTTGGGGAGGCTCACCTAGAAATACACCTCTGGGAATGTTGTAGACTAGTAGTCTCTGTTGTGCATTCTGTAACTGCGTATTACTGTAGTGTGATAGAGTAGCTATGCCAGTGTTGTAATCCCAGACTTGCCAACTGTGTGTGTGTGTGTGTGTGTGTGTGTGTGTGTGTGTGTGTGTGTGTGTGTGTGTGTGTATGTGTGTGTCCGTCTGCCTGAGGACTGACCAATGCTTTTAGAGTACTCACACTCCGTACAATTCATATACTCAACTTTGGCAATCCTGCTGATGTCACACACCTAGAAATACACCTCTAGAATTGCTGTAACCCGGTATTCTCCATAGTGCATGCCATAAATGCATATTGCTGTACTGTAATACACTAAGTAGGTAGGGGTTCGAATCCAGGACATGGCAGATGTGTGTGTTTGACTGTTAGAGCCTGTGTGGGGGTGGCTGTGAGTGTCTAACCACTGGACATGTTGGGGAGCGGAATTTGTAGATTTCCTATATGGTGTCCATCTTATGACACAATGCCCACCTCACAGGATGTACAGATGTCAGTCAGTCACAGGACTGTGTTGGCAAGCCATACCCCTACATCTGGCAAAAGGCCTGGTGAACAAAGTATGCAACCCTACTAGTACCTGGTATATGTCCTGAACCCATGTGTCATACACAAACACACTTGCCTAGGATATCCTGCTATGTTGCTAGTGCCATGCACATTGATGACAGATAGTAGGCATGGTGTGATTGCAGTGGGCTGCAGAGGACATGGCACTCTGTACAGTGGTGCAATAGGCACATAATTGCAGACAATGTGCCTTCACTATGTTCCCCACTGGATGCCTGCAACATATGTGGTGCCATCAAATGTGATCCACAGAGGCCATACAATGCCATACACATGTGCCCTGTATGGACCGATGCCCCTGACAAAAGGGAATACCTCTATCATGCTATCAATACAGGTGCAGGGTCGACCTGCTGACTATAAGCAGGTTTCGCCACACCAGGCCAGTACTGGCATATCAAAGGGTAACAGTCTGTGTACACAACATGTGCCTGCCAAAGTAGGTACATCTGTACATGTCACTGTACAGTATTATGGGACATGCACATCCCAGGCAATGTCCATGTCAAGGACTATCAAACACAGACATGGCATGCATTGCAAAGCTATGGCCATACACAATGGTAACCAGGATGTCATGCAGTTCATGCAGTACCCATCTGTGTGGGACATTGCAGACACTACACCCCATGTACCGCACTGCACACCATCGTTTGGTGGCACAATGCCAGGGATTACCCCTCACCCTGCCTTGTACAGCCATCTTGCACAGCCAACCACTACACACCCATGAAGCAATGCATATATGCATGTCAGTACTGGCACCTTGTGTATGTGTATGGTTTATGATGCTCCCAACCAGTCACTCCTAGTATAACCCCCATTGGCAAACCAACAGATGTCAAACACGTTCACATGCCCTACCCCATAGAACCTCCAGATATCCCCTGTGGTGCATGTAGTACCTGTGTGTTACTGCAGTGTGGCAAACTAAGTAGTTAGGGAGTGTATTTGTGGCCCTGGCAAAGAATGTCAATACGAGCCCATTAGAGAGTGTGGTTGTAGTGACAATGGCATCCGTTCACATGGACAGCCATGTGTGCTGCACCTTATGTATGTCTACTATATCTCTGTTGCACATGTCTCTCACCAACACACATATATGTTCTTACAGCACAGCAACATGTCGGCTTTGTGGCACATGTAGTAACTGCATGCACTTGTAATAGTAATGACAAGTCAGTCAGGGGTTTGCCCCTGTACTGGTAGGTGTGTGACAGACGATGATTAGGTTTTAGTCTCCAAGCCCTTCTCTGATGTACTTTGTCTGTCCCTCCTATACACTGTCTGGAGGATGTGGAGGTGTACACCTGCTCAGCAGCAGCATGTGTATTGTAAGTAATGGACATGATCAGGTGATGGCCTCTGCACCTATTGCAGTCCTCCTCTAGCTGATTGCATGTGGAACAGCTGTGATGATGTTCCCATAGCCATTCGCATGATAAACACAGTACAATATCTAGGAAAATCATGTTGGTGTTTGGCTATGACAGTCACTGTGAGTGGTACCTGGACGTGGTGTTTGGAAACGGCATCACAGATGATATCTGGATGTTCCTCAAACATCATACACAGTGGGAAATAGCCTAAAGACAGGAGGGTGATGTGCCAGACATGACTACAGCATGTAAGTGTAGCTATGCTTCATTGAGACTACTGCCTGTTTAACATGTTTTATGTGGTAATGGCTATTATGCATGTTTTAAAACAGATATGACAGTGTTTGTGAGGGACCCCCATCTGTAGTGCCATCTGTGGACTGGTCAGTGTGTGGAACCATTTGTTTCCTGTGTTACACACTGAACACACATCTGTGCACAGCAGGAGCATAGTGTGAGGACTGCAGCCAGTACATGGTGATAGGGATGTGTTACTGCCATTGCATCCCTGACTGGACATATGTCACATGAAACAGTGGTATGACAGACACTGTCTGGAGTTCTCAGTGGAAAGCCAATAATGGATCACTATTCATAGCTGCAGTCACACGTCTTCTACACTTTGTACAGATATCATGCAGTATATATGCATGTGTTGTGCTCCCTCTGCAAATGTATACCATCTGTTGTGTTGGGTTGATGGTCATATCTATGCATACTGTTGTAAGTAATCCTGAATGCCTTTGTCTATTACTAAGCCATATCTGTGTTTAAACTGCAACACCATAGGCTGTATGGGTTTGGAGGTGCCGGCAGAACCCCCTGTCCCACTTCAGCTGGCTATGGCACCGGGCACCAGCACATCTGGGGCCCAGCCTTGGACCTCAGCCTCTGTTGGTTCTGCACCACCTTCTGGTGGTACCACCACTGAGGATGGGGCTTGTCCCCCCTGGGAGCAGGGCCAGACAGGAACATGTCCGCTGTCATGTGGTCCCAGACGTGGTGCGTTGGGGGCTCAATAAGGGGTTTCAAGGCCAGATATGCAAGCTCAAGGGCAGACTGCTACATTTACAGGGTGAGGCTGCCCCTCCTGGACAGCCCCCAGTACTGCCTCCTTTGCAGCTGTTTTGGTGCAGTGGTGGCTGCCCATGGCTGGGGACCTCCGTCCCACTGTTCCCATGGGCTTGTGAATGCCGAACACCCCTCCCCGTCTCAGGTGTATCCCCCCCACATGTGTCATATACCGACCCTGTATGCTGTCTTGTCTGTGATCCTAGCCTACCTATCTTCCACAGGCATACCTACTTTCCTTCCCCCACATCCCACTCTCACCCTACGGAAACATAAGGCCAATTGGTTCCTAGGACAACATTTGCCCCATACATAGCTGTCCATTTCACACACGTGCCCACTGGATACATGTAACCCTTGTAATATGCATCACATCATACTCCTGTTAACCTCACCCCTGTCCCTCAGGCGCACAATTCTAGAATGCACATCACTCTTGAATGTTCCAGGTACATGTGATGTGGACGACCCCATTGTACACACAACACTACCGGTCCCTCTATGGTTATCCCATTTACCTTTATCATGATAATGATGTTGCACACAGCACCTTGCAAGAGTACTGTTCTCACATAATGATTGGACAGGAACTGTTGTGTTAATGTACATTACAAGCACAGAGTGATGTATACGGCCAATGTACAACTGTTTGCGTGTATGAATGACACATATCTGCCTGAGGGAGTCTTGATATTACATAGGACAACACCACTACATAATACAGGCGTCACTGACGTTTCCCTTTTCATTAGTTTGTAATGCTTTGTTGTTACATGGTATGTTCCTGATATATCTCTATCTATGTATGTGCCTATATGCTGGACATAAACACTCACATATACATCTACATGATGGAATACATTCCTATACTATACTGTTGAATGACTGCACTGTATATGTTTGTGGTAAGGTCCGATGTCTGTATATCTGCCATGGTGTATTGGTAAATCACATTAGCTGTGTGTGCAGGGTCCTGGTTCCGAGCCTTGCAGAGGCTGTTTATTTTGTTGCAGGGCAGAACAAGGCCATTGGATACTGAGGGATTAAGGCACATTAAAGCAGTTGTGAGTGGGTGTGCGTGGGTTTGCATAGTGTTAAGCAATGCTAACCTCTGGTTACAGCTTCTTACACTCAGTTAGCCTGTACATTGCTTTATCAGTGTAATACTCACATACTGGCAGCCAAACAGGCTTACACCCGCTTGCTCCCACACTTGCAAATGCACTGACATTGGTTCTTGCATCTGACACTCACAACCCTGGGTGGGACAAGGACCACAATATTACCTTGTGATGCCTATTACATCGGATTACATGCCTACAGTATTGGGAATGGCTGCCCATTAGGCGACGGCATGCCGTTCGACTGTACGGAATCCGCGGCCTGTCCAGTGTTTTATTCATATTATTTGTGTGTTCCTCTTACAATCTGCACCCATCTGGCTGATACATGGGAACTGAGACTTTTCAATACAGACGAGTAATTGGGTTTTGGGATCCACATCCATCAGCCGAGTCATGCTACTGCATACCTATTATTCTATCATCTTTCTAAGGTAGTCAGTGGAATATGTGCTTTCTGTCCCTATCAGACCTATCATTCAACTGGGGAAAAATGAAGACTGAATCAGGGACATGGCATAACAACATCACGGATGCATTTAAATTATTGGTGCTATTAACCTTACACATTGACAGACTCAGAGCATATAAATTCATACACATTGTCTGAGGTAAATGCTGTTTATGACTCTTAATTGTTGTCATTATTCATTATGTGCAATCCACCAACTTTTCTCCTAAATATCACTAGTTCTAGGAGGGTTTAGGTGGGACAGAGTTAGAATCTGAGTCAAAATCAGAGATGTCCCTGGTAATCGGGGACAGTTCAATGGTATGGTCCCTATGTGTTCCCCCAATAGTTTTTGGCCTATCCAGTGGATGTGTTCTTAGGGGTTGGGAGGTATGGGCATCAGCTATGCCCATATCGGGATATTACTTACATCCCGGGGCAGTCCTAATACAGCTCTGCCAGCCAACACCTGCACGCCTAGGCCCATAATCACATACCCATAGTTCCCCCACCTGCCACTCCTCTACAGCACTCATCCTTACTGTGGGTGCAGGTGGGGTATAAACACACCACTACACACTGCCCACTCTCCCCATGTCAGGACACATCATACGTTGTGTCGACCCATGGGTTATCAGGCTTGCACAACCTACTGGTCCATGTACATCTACAGCCTGGTTTGATAAGTCATTACTGGAACTGGCTCTGATCATTAATTTATGGTGTCCCACAAGGGACATCAATGTCTATGTTTCAAGATTAGATCTTGCAGGTCTCTCCCACTGGTAGTATCCTGCCAGTGGTCTGGAAAGCAGTGGTGTGTTTACCTTTATTGTGTGTCTGTATGTCTCACCGGCCTAACTGGGGGGGGAGGGGGGTGATGCTATGTGTTACACGTTTGTTTATTGGACCTCCCACCATCATATGCACAGCCTGTGAACATATGTTACTTGTAACTGCTGTATCATATTCTACCTATATACATGGGTATATTTACTGTCACATATATATATATATATATATATATATATATATATATATATATATATATTTACATTAATATATACAGATATATCTGTATATGTATGCATACATGTATATTTATATCTTGCTGTCTATATATATATATATATATATATATATATATATATATATATATATATATATACATAATCTAATGACATATGGGTCTATGGTTGTTTGCATATGTATATGTTTATATGTGGGTATGTATCTGTATTCTTTCTCTGTTTGTATACATTCGTACTATGGTTAGGGAGAGGCATATCTCTATGTCACTATGGGTAGAGATACACACACATACCTCTACATATATACATCTACATCTGGTTATTCCGTTCCTTGCCATATAGATTACACTTTACTTTATTGGGTCTCGCAATGGGTGTGGCTGCTCATTGGCCGACGCCTCTGCTCAATGAATACATTTGCATGCATCCCTAGGGCTGTCCATATAGGACCACATCAGCCAACACCTGCACACCTAGACCCATAAGTAGCTACCCATAGTTCACCCACCCTCGCCTCCTCAACAGCACCCATCCTTACTCTGGGTCCTGGTCTGTTCTGGACACACCACTACACGCTGCCCACTCTCCACTTCACGGGACCCATTTCATACAATTGTCTCAGCCCATGGGTCATCAGGGTTACCCACCCTTGTATTCTGAGTCTGTATACACCACGGACAAAATGGCTGGTCTATAGCCTTTATTTGGTTTGGGAGTCTGTGTTCCAAGATTAAAATCCATGGGTGCACTGTATACCACCCAGTTGTATCCTGCCTGTGACATTGTTTGAGTGTATGTTTCCTGTGTCCGGCTGAGGGGGAGTGGAAGGGCATGCTACGTGTTTCATGTTTCTTGCCTGGGCTCCATTCCTGTGTGCTGTTTCCTATCATAGCTGTATATCTCTGTATATCTACGCATACACACACAGACACACACACACAATATATATATATATATATATATATATATATATATATATATATATATATATATATATATATATATATTACATCTGTACATACTTATATACATTTCCTATGCTGGGCGCTGCTTACACCCGTGCATGCGCACTCACATATGCTTACTGTTTGTTATATATGTTTACTGCTGCTTATTTGTGCTTACTTTTGCCTTATTCATTATGACAGTGCCACTTTGATTGAAAGGATCTTGTTAAAAGTCCCATGCGATACTCAAGTTCACTTTTACATGTTATTATGTCGGTTTTACAGCAGAACAACATTCATTCCACATGGAAAATTATATGTGCTATAGTCAAACTTGAACCGTGAATGCCTGTTCATTAGCTGGATGCTCTAACCACTACATCATTGGTGTACTGCTTCATTTATATGTATACCCATGGTTCATAGTTACCAGAACACACGCCTCAACACTTACCTAACACAGCAGCATCCATTCTCCTGTTGGGAAAACTGCACCACTACACATGTGCCATTCCCTACTACTCTGGCATGTTGACTCACTCCAAGTATATTCAGACTTCCCAAGCCTATAGTCCTGGTACATACATTCATATGATGGTTAGGGTGTTCATATGGTCATCTGGTTTTAGGCTTGTCTGACTGGGGACTGGGGACTGGGGACTGGGGACTGGGGACTGGGTTCTGCTGCTGTTTCCCTTCACATTCATTATGACTGCTTTATTGTGACCATGTTCATTCTTCATGGATATATATATATATATATATATATATATATATATATATATATATATATATATATATATATATATATATATATATATATATATATATATATATATATATATATATATATATATATATATATATATATGTCTGTACATACACATGCATATACACCTACATACTTATTTACATTTCTCATACTGTTGAATTACCGCCGCGCATACCCGCTTACGTCAGCTTGTAAGTTACTTAATCACCCTATATCCAATGGCCATTATTCTGAGCATCATATAAAATTAGCAGCCCTTGCATGGCTTGGACCCAGGAACAGAAACACCTTAGTCACCGGTTTGACCACTACACCATCCGTGGTACATTCTGCATGGATGGTAGTTAGGATATATGACTTTTCTACAGGCATTCCACACTACTGGCAACAAATGTGACAGTCAGTTGGTGTATATATGTATAGTACTTGTTAATGTTCATATGTTTCTGAGAGACATATGGACATATGTATACATTTGCAAATATACATATTTATAAATAGGACACATACTTGACAACTACTTATATGCATGCATGTGTGATGTGTAGCTGTAGCTATGCGTATAGAAGTATGTACATTTATAGATGTATACCTACATATCTGTGGTTGTACATAGCCATGTATATGAACACCCGCATCCGGGAGGGATATGTACCATTTGTATACAGGGGTTGTGTGCATTATTACGGCGTGGAACCTGGACAGGGTATATAATTTGTGGATGTGTACTATTTGGATGATGGCTCTGGGGAAGCTTCTAGGGAACATGTGAAAGGTATATATTACCGATAATGCACATGGGGAGACGTGAATCACGGTCAGGTGTTTAATCCCGGGTCGTAGGTTATGCAGGACCGGCTGGAGGCTGAGCAGGGTTGTGGACAACTACTGCTAATGCAACTTGTGTCCGGATGTCTATGGGGTAGGACATCATGTTGTGCCACCAAGTCTAATCTTTAGAACAGACCCTTATACCATGAGGGATGTCCAAAAATTGTGGATGCCAATGACTCCCATTCTTTTGGCTATATGAAAATGAGGGAGGCTTATACATGCATGGGACACCTAGTTTGCAAGCCTGAGACTGCCTAGGATGAGACTGCCTACTAGATGTGGGTAGGGGGCACTATGTGCAGATATGGCTTGCCCAAGCTAGCAGCCCGAGTATGGGTGGTTCTGGTGGATGTTCAGCAAGGGGGGGGGGGTGCTATGGAGGGGATGATGGGTATTCAGTTATGTATCCAGGTGCGTAGGGGTTGGATGGCTCAGTTCAGGCCAGACCATTATGTGGGTGTGAGCCGGTACCGTTTCTGTACATGTGTAAATCCACATTTTAATGTTCATATGTTTGTGGGATTGTGTTCTGCAGTATGGCCTGTTAGAGTGTATTGGGGATGTGAATGTATGTTCTTTGGTTTCCTTTTTGATTCTCCCATTGCTCCCTCGTACACCTCCAGTTCACCTGTTGTACATCTGACCCAGTCTCTCCTTGGCGAATTATTACATTGCCCGTCACCCCCGCAAATTTCACAAACACACCATTCATCCCTTCTCTGGTTGCTGGCCCATGGCACAGACAGCAGTACACATTGTGTACTCTACATATCTCTGGTACCAATATGGTTGTGAGGACAACCCTAGCATATTTGGTCTTCCACATGCTGTACTTCACGCAAATACTTATCTTCCGTGGTAGGTTGACCCGGGTAATACCCATTAATTTTTGGGCCGACCACACAAGGACAACTCGGACCGTGAATGGGCAGATATTGAGCGAATGCTCTGACCTTCATTGGACTAGGCTTAGCAAAGGGCAGTAGCACATAAACACGCTGTGTTTCGCTTCCACTTGGGATAAAAATCAACACTACAATGAAATACAGACACGGGGTTTTAAATGTCATTGTTCAAGGGACGGGGGCTCAACATTCAGCTATGTGCTTGTGTGTTTACTCCTGTGATTTTATTTTGGTGTTCGCAGAACTCTCTTGTATACTTTGCATACATTTCAGTATCCACGGACACTGACAGGAGTGATTACTATTAGAGGCAGGCTGTACTTGTTAGCATTTTAGGTTGCTCGACTGTAGCCGACATGTTCACGCATCCGTGCAGCACTTAAACATGCCCCCTGCACTCGCGCAGGTTTCCTGTGCACGTGGATGGTGTGGCAGTGCACCTTCATTAATATGCATATGGTGCTGCTGTGCCATTTCTATGCTGCACGCTCGGCGCAACGCTGTCCTTGTGCCGAGCTTCATGAATCATGGGGAATGGTTACTGAGAAATGGAAAAAGTACAGAGATAGATGTGATTTTATAAGGAAGACCACTTCTGATGAGCTCCAGAAGTGAGTGAGTACCTAATTTAGGTTTAGATCTTGTGGATTCTTTAATAAGATGAAATAGGCCATTGCCTATGATGTAGTTTTGTACTACACTATTGTGTAGATCAAGGGAATTAATATCAAAGTCACTGAGAATGATTATATCTTTGAAAGATTTTGAGAATTGGAGCATTTCTTCCATCAGAGTTCTGAATTTGTCATGGTTATTATGTAGAGAAAGATACCCTAAGGTAAAAGTAGGATGTTGCATGAGCTGCCTAGGTGAAACTTAATAGAAAGGCAATTAGCGTCCTTTTCATTTTTTACATGCTGTGTCTAATAGGGGATATTTTATATTGTTCTTCATTTGTTCAAGTGTCTCATTTCTCTTTTTCCAGGATAAACATTAAACATGTAATTGCAATCTAGAAAATGATTATTTATTTATTATTTATTTCCAGTTTGATGACTGGGGAGGTCCACTGGGCTCAAGGAGCCCGTTTTCAGTGGAGGCCCAGGGAGAAAAGCTTCAAAAAACACAGTAACAACAAGCAAATAAAGTATTATTACTTATCTATAATACACAGTGACAATAAGCAAAAAGTTATATTACATAGTAAAACATATTAGGGTACAGTCAGAAAATGGCAACATGTATTGCATACATACATTTGTAAGTTATATTCATACATACAATTGTATTAGGATTGGGACAAGTTGAGACAGACGATTAGTTGCACTGAGAGGTAGATGATGACAGTAAGGTTGTAAAATAACAGTTGTTATTCATTTGACTGTAGTTATTCATTAGAATGTAGTTATAGAATGACTTTTTTAAACACAAATTTGCATAGAGAGGTGAATGTAGGTGGAAAGTACATTATTTAAAAAGTATCGAGATGAGACAGACAAAAAAAACTATAGAAGGTGGGGTGTATACATCACCATTCAGGATAAGAAGTGTATACATCCTTATTCAGGATGAGAAGTGAGGATGATTTAGTTAATAGCATCAAAGTTTAAGAATTAACAATAGAGAGAATCTTCCCCAGAAGGGGAAGGAGGACAGTTGGAAAGCTATTTACAATATATACATTTAAGATAAAGAATGCTAAGTAATGTTATATTCAAAGTGAGGCTACTGTTTTAGGTAGTCAGTATGGGGTAGATTAACTCGTGGTAGGGGCTTAGTGGGCTAGGCGGGTTGAATGCAACTGCAGTTCCAATTTTGGATGAAGTGGGAATGGAGCTGAGTTTTGAAGTGTTCAAGGTTTTCTGAGGTTCTTAGAGTGGGAGGGAGAGAATTCCATTTTTTTGCTAGGGAAAATAATAGGAGAAGTTGGCCAGCGGGCCGGTTTGGTTTGTATACAGAAAGTAGATTTTGGTGGGCAGATCTTAGAGTTCTGTGAGGGGTGTATGTTGGTAAGATGTTAGTTAGAGCTGGGCAACTGGTAGGTTTAAAAATTAGTTTGTGGGCTGAAGTGAGTTGGAGGTAGATAAGGAAGTTGGGAAGTTCTAGCCACTGAAGCTGGTGGAGAGATGAACAGTGGTGGGAGGTGTATTTGGATTTAGTGGCAAATTTAGAGATTTTGTTGTAACAGATTTCTAGTTTGGAAGTGATAGAGGAAGATAGGTTAGTTAGAAGAGGAGCACCATACAATAGTGATGGTAGTAAGTAGGTAGTGGCGAGTGTTTGTCTTGTAAATGGTGAGAGAAAGTGTGAGTTTCTGTACAACATACCAAGTTTTTGATGTTTTCTTAATATTTAGCTGAATATGAGTATCGAATTTTAGGTGTTCATCAATAGTAACCCCAAGAAGTTTAGCACATGAAACAACTTCTATGGATGAGTTGGTATGGCTAACTATTTTGAAAGAGTTTTTGTTGATAGTGAGGGATTTAGAGGGAGTGAAAAGTAATATCTTAGATTTGTTGGCGTTTAGGGAGAGGTGATTTTGAAGCATCCAGTTCTCTGTAGTTGAGAAGGCGATTTGAGTTAGTGTTTGGAGCTCTGGTATGTTAGAAGCAGAGCAGACTAGGGTTGAGTCATCTGCGTATTGTACTATCTTAGTGTTTGGGATGGCAGCATGGAAATCATTAATGAATATATGAAAGAGCATTGGACCAAGTATGGATCCTTATTATTCACATTTGAAGTGTTGTGTTTGACACAGGATTATTTTATGACAATTTTATCTGGTTTCTGGTTGGAAAGAAATGTTTTTATTTTGTATGCTACCTACTGTGGGGGAGTGCTATTTGTAATGGTGCCTGTTTTTGTGTTTTTGTAGATTGTCAAATATGGGGATCCTGTGTTTTTTTTTCAAGGTGGCCTCATACTAAGAGAATATTGATAAGGGTTATCAGTTTTATACAAAAGAAAGCTATCTAATTTGTATATTAGACTGCTAGTATTTTTGGGGGGGGTTGTACTGTCTGTTAGTTAAGAGATAGGGGGCACTGGAAGCAATGTTTCCTATGACATCAGACTGAGTTATGGGTGTGTTCTTGTTGAGTGGAGCTTTTACTGGTTTGTGTATTGTTAGTACTGTACCTTTTGTTACTGATGGTAGTTACACTGTTGCGTGTTATTACCCTCAGTGGCATAAAGTCATCTATCTGCATCTAACATATCATGTCCTCCATGACACAGACATTGTGGATGTGGACACAGGCTCCATGCAGGAGCTGGTCAAGATTCATTGCTAGCATATGCAGGGCCAAAGATGCACTCACCACCTATCTCTGTGGACAGCAAGGTATGTGTGGCTTTGTGAACACTAGCTTCAAGGACTTTTAGTGACCTATGGGGAAATGGGGTGTATCCCAGGCATCTACATTAAAGATAATTCACCAGGCCAATGTTACAGTACGTGGGGAAACATATTGATTTCCACCTACCACAGAGAAGGAAGTCAACACCATGTGGGCTTTTTGTGTCACAACCTTTTTCTCTGAGGTAGTGGGGGCCATAGACTACAACTGCAACACAATGAAACACCCACCTGATGAGCAGGGACAAAGGTCTATTAACCATAAAGGGTATCATTCTATCATCTGCTAATTGGTGTATAATGCACAGGGTATAATATAAAATGTGTCTGCAGGCCGCCCAGGCAGTAGCCACAACATCCATATATGGTACACAAGGGAAATATATCAGCCATTTGTGTGGAGTTATTTTACCCAGGAATACCATATTAGAGAAGACAACTATATCCTGGAGACCACAAGACACCTGTTAGAAATCCCAGACCATGACAGAAAACAGGTAAAATACTGCCCTGTGATGGACCTGGATCACTGTCAAATGTGTGCTTGGCCTGCTTAAGGCCCTCTTCTGATGTCTGGATGTACCTGTGTTGCACAGAAGTATGACCCTGCAGCATACACTGTATGCCCATATTGTAGTTTAGTGCCCTCAGCACTGGATGGTGGATATGCAATTACTTACAACAGGCAAAGACATTCAGGAGAAAGAAGTCCCAGACTCAGTAGTGAAGGTTCTGGATGAGGAATTTGAGGAGGAACTGGCTGCAGGGGAGAACTATGCAGATGGAGGTGGGTGCAGTATGTCATAGCACTGGCTAAGAGGCAACATCTGGTTCATAACTTTGATACATATTAAAGCATTATATAAAATGTTAAAAACTATGAGTGCAACTCTACATTCAGACTTAGCTATAATATGCATAGCCTGGCTACACTGTGCATCAAACATAGACTTCTCAAGTAACAGAGTACTTTTGACAGGGCACAGTTATCATCATATGCAAATGTAGGAAGGGCCATAGTGGCAAGAATGGACATTGTATGTGTATGTGTGTTTAAGCTGGACTAGTGTGTGTACGTGAGTGTGTGTGTGAGTGTGACATGTCTGTGAGTTTGGAGAGTGCTATAGATTGGCCACGAAGGGTTTGTTGTTTGCACTGCTGTATGAGTGTGTGTGCATGAGTGTGTGTGTGTGTGTGTGTGTGTGTGTGTGTGTGTGTGTGTGTGTGTGTGTGTGTGTGTGTGTGTGTGTCCTGAGATGTTGCAGCATCGTGTCAGGATTTAGTGGACAGGTCTAAGGCACACACAGGAAAGGTATGTACTAACTGTGCAATGAACGTTCATGAATTGTACATTTTCCTCCTCATTCTGACAGTTACCAGTGCTATATTAAAAGGCTTGATTACCTGTGTACACAAACATCAGCATCTGGAAAGTGTATTGAACATGTCCGAGTAGGTGAATGACACCTGCAGGAATGTGGGGAAATATATTTTACTTCTGTAGCTTATAGAGATCCTAACAAACAAAGAGTTAGGCACTAGTAGGTTGTATACATTTACCAACTAATCATAGATTATAGGAATATATATGTCTGGTTAGTTGAATGTCAAAGAATGAGAAAGATTTCTGATTTATTAATTTAAAGATTTGTGAACTAATTAATATTTTAATTCACTGTGAAATGGAAGCCATGTTGCTTGTTGTAGAATGTGACAATATTATAATGTTCCTGAGTAATTAATCTGCAGATGTTGTTTTATTGATATTTGCAAGGCTGTAAGATTCTTTTCTAAGGCAGAAGGAATTATTGACAGGTCATATATGATCTGGGTAAGGAACACTTCTTTTTCAATTGCTCACATTCCCTGAGGGAATGGAAAATGTGATTTTTTTTACTTGCCTAGAACAGGAATAAATCAATTTTAGAATTAATAATTTTGATATGTTGCTGTGACCATATTCCTACATACAGGAAGTGTTGGGTGATTTCTAGAAGAGATTTATTATCACAAAGAATATGCAAGTAAGGTGAAACTGATGCAAAATTTTCCTAGGTACTGAACATCATAGCTTGAGTTTGCTAAGGGTAAGATTTTTAGTCAGCAGTCACTCTGATAGTTATAGAAGGCCATCTTCAGGTTGTTGTTTGATTATTTTATATGATGAATTATTATACCTGTAGATCACGGGGGAACTGTGGTATGTCAAACAAAAGTGTTTACAAACAATGAGAATAGCAACAGAGAAAGTACTGATCCCCGCATAACACCTTTAGAGCGGAGGCATACAGGTGAGGTAGAACTGCTTATTTGGACTGTAAAGCTTCTGTCAGTGATGAAGCTTTTGAACTACTGGAGGACATGATTGTTTATTCTAGCCTAAATTAGGGAGTTATATACTAGATGGTGGTAAACTAATCCTACTTAGATCATTAAAAACTGAGCTTGTTAGGTTACCTTTGCAAAGCAGTTACAGTGCTTCTACCTGTCCAAATCCTTTGTTGGTGGTGAGTTACAACTGCATTACTTTGTAAGTATTCACAGAGCTGGGCGTAGATTTACCTAAGGTCAGAAGAATATCATGACAATAGCAAAGAAAGTATTTATGGAGGCTGTTTTTGGACTTTAGGGTTTGGTTTCACAATGACTAGTTTAGAAATGCTACTCATGGTGTTCTGGGAAAGACTGGTGTAAGGGTTTTGAAAGGGTGCAATCAGTGTTGTCTGCATACAGTGATAAACCAGGGGTGTAGGCCATCTGACCCTTATGAGAGTTTGTTGGGATTTGATTCATTAGCTTTCCCACTTCTTTTTTTTTGGTTTTAAAGTAAAAAGGTGGTGTTTAACTTGGAGTCCTTTTAGAAGTGTTTTGAGTATCATTGGTGGCAGTAGCAAGAGGCAGTCATAAAGATTTCTTTTGGAAGTCTGCTTTGGAGAGATTTCCTGGTGTAAAATATATAAATAATATTATTTACTGTTTTATAGAGTGATAATTCTATAACCCAACATGGCATAATAGAAGTTTAAATTTATCAGCATTACAGGATGGGGAGATATGGAAGGGAGCCATACATGGTGAAGGAGTCGCTGAGATTCAGTTTAATTGCTATACATTTTTGTTTTTGTCAAGGGTAGAAGTTCTCTGATTGTTGATGGCTGCTTTTGTTGTTATTTGCTAAGGAAGTATAACACCTCCATTTTTGTTACATAGTTGAGTACATAAAATGTAGTTTTAGCAGGAAAATGGTGGCTGAAGTCTTGGATATCATATTTTTAATGCAGGATTCTATAATTACTGTAATTGTCAGGACTGTGAAAGCAGT
>NC_056737.1:1292341078-1292491078 GCF_019279795.1 Protopterus annectens
CCATTAAAGTGCGATAGCCTTTTTCTGATTGCCTGTACTCGTTTAAAGCTGTTGTAAGTGTACTTTTTACTGTTTTTGCCTTATCTTTTCAAAAAAACAAAAAACAAAAAAAAATTTCTTGTTTCCCGTCTTTCTAAGCTAGTATAGTCCAGTTTTCAGGCTAGTGCTGAATTCAGGGCTGTGTCACAAGTTTCTGAGTTGCCCATACCTTACTTGGATAGAGGAAAGTTTCTCTGTTCACCTGTGAGAGAGGGGAACTTTGAGCAGCCATCTGTCCCTAGAGGAGTGGTTCCAGCCCAGAAGTTAGTAGTTTAAAAACTGTGTTTGCATGGTTTTGTGCACCGGGCAGCACCGGTTAGCTAGGGTTAAATTATTCCTGGCTCCACTAAGTCTCCTCTTCAGTTTTTCACTTGAAACTAGTCTAACTCTCAACCTAAGCACTCAAAAAGCATCCTACAGTCCAGCACTTGCTCAGACCTAATAGCAATCACTAATATACCCTGAGACTTGACTGCCCAGCAGGGCAAGGCTCTTTATCCACCCCTCACCAACCAAGCGACTAAGCAGCTTGCCCTATTATTCAGGCATGACCAACGGGCAACTTCAGGTGTACTCTCCAGTCCAGCTGGTAAATCTGGGTATCCTGAGGCAATGTTACAACTGCCTCATGTACACAGACAGCCCTCTCCTCCTACCACAAAACACTAACATATGCGAGAGATGCAATTATACAGCCAAACTGGAGGCTAAGGTCTCTCCACCCAAGACTGGAACAGACAGTCATGAGGAGAAGGTTAACACTTGCACCACACCTCCATCCTCACATAGACCTACTAAACCAGCACTGGCAAAAAATACACATAGATACACAAAATCATACTTGGAGGCTCTAAATAAAAACCTGCAAAGAATCAGAGAGCTCCAAAGCAGACACCCACAAAACCTGCACCTCCCATCACAAACAAGACAACACATAAAACACAAAATCAATGTGCCACACAATCACAGCCCTTATGGTGAAATAACATACCTAACACACTAGTAATAGGTGACTCAATAGTCAGGCACACTGCTGCCCCACTCAGTAGGCTGGACAAGGAGAGGGTTACTGTTAGCTGCCTGTCAGGAGCCAGAATCCACCACATAACACAAGCACTCAGGTCACTCCGGAATAAGTACAATATGACTCTGTCATTGTTCATGTTGGTGTGAATGACCTGAGACGTACCTCCCTGGAGTGCATGAAAAGAGACATGGAAGAGCTATCTGATCATGTAGCCCAGGTGAGTATGACCCTGACCCTGAGTAGCATCCTGCCCTCACCAAGAATGATACCTCAGTATAAAGAAAAAAATATCAATTTCAACAATTGGCTAAGCTTCTGGTGCCATTCAAAGCGGATCCAGTGTCTGTCAGCCTGGGATGACATGCTCAACAAGCCGTGTTGCTTCACAACAGATGGCTTGCACCTGTTACCCCCCTGGCTTTCGAATACTGGCCAAGGCTCTTGTTGCCCTCATAGTGCCTTTTTTAGGCAAGGCTCAAAATTCAAACCCACCTCCGTAAACAACACAAGTAAAAAAATGAGGGTTATGCTACTCAACACCAGGAGTTTAAATCTCAAAATGCATGTGCTCGAAGCATTCCTAAGTATGGAGAACGTCGACATTTGTGCAGTAATTGAAACCTGGTTCAAGGCTCCAGAGAGCACTCCAGCACTACTGGGCTACAACTCATATCACACATTTCATACCACAGAACATGGACCGAAACACAAAAGGAGGGGGTGTATCCATATTCATCAAGGATACCCACACCTCCAGGTTAGTGGCACAGCATGATACCTCTGAGATCATCCATGTGCTAACATTGGGCAAATCTGCAATGCAAATTTTAGCCTGCTACAGATCACCCTGCATGACCCAGGACCACCACTCTGCCTTTCTGGAGACACTGGAAAACATGAAGGTCCTATCGAACACCCTGATATTGACCGATTTCAATTACCCTACCATTAACTGGGAAAACTACTTGAGTACAAACTCCCAGGCTCAGCACTTCCTGGAATTTATCAACTCAAATGCCCTGGATCAGCTGGTAAACTCCCCTACCAGAGGCCATAACATATTGGACCTGGTCATCACCAACATGGGCGACAGGTGTTCCGTACCAGTGGTCAACCCATCACTGGTTAGATCAGACCATAAACTAATCACCCTGGATGTCCACACCCCACCACTACCCCTAACCAAGGAAACCACAGTGAAAAACTTTTCTAAAGCAAACTTCACCTTACTTAAGGCAGAGGTGGTAAGTTTTACAGCCCCCAAGCTAAAGGATAACACTGCCCAAGATGCAGAATCCTTTACAATTGCACTCTATGAGCATCTACAAGGATGCATGGATCGTGCCATCCCTAGCAAAACCAAGACTCACTCCCCTAAGAGAAGGAAACCAGTCTGGTGGACCCCTGCCATAAACAGGTTATACAACAAAAGGAGGAAACTAGTTCAGAAAAAAAGCAAATCCCAAGAAGGAAAGACATCCCTGATCAGTATCAGTAAGAAACTAAGGTCCCTCATAAAATCATCCAAGGCTAACTTCGAAAGAAAAATAGCCAAGGATTCAAAAGATAACCACAAAGCCTTCTTTAGCTATGTCAAGAATCTAAGTGGCAACTCGCAGATATGCTCTGAGCTAGTGCAAAATAGCACAAAGTATACTGAACCTACTGATATTGCCAACATCCTGGCAGATAGATTCAGTGCAAACTTCACCTCCCTCTCACCTTCAAAAGGGCCCACAACAATACTGGAAAAGTGCAGTGTCCTGGAAATCACAGAAGCACAGGTGAAAACAGCCCTTTCAAAAGCCAAAAACACAGCATCAATGGGGCCAGATGGTGTCCCAGGCTGCGTCTTGCATAAACTACAGAACAAACTAACCCCCCACCTAAACACGCTATTCATCCTCAGCCTCTCCACAGGCTACATGCCCATAGAATGGCGCACAGCAATGGTTATTCCGCTCCACAAAGGAGGGGCCACAACTGACCCTGGTAACTATCGCCCCATATAAGCCTGACTAGCCTGGTCTGCAAGGCTATGGAGTGCATCATCATGGAAGTCATTAACAAAGACATTGGGAACCTCCAAACACTTGACCCGACTCAATTCGGCTTTGTTAAGGGCAGATCATGCCTACTAAACCTGGTTAACTTCTTCAAGACAGTCACCAAGGCCATAGATGAAGGAAACCCAGGAAAAAACAAAAAAAACAATGAACAGTAATGCGAAATGGATCCAAAAGCACACCAAAGGCAAACAGTTAACGTATTTTATTAGTAACGTTTTCGCTTCTGTATAACAGGAGCTTCATCAGACAAGTAAAAGTAGCGCCAAGTGCACTTTTTAAATTGCAACCAGGTTTTGCAGTATGATGTCATTTCCTTGGAAACCAAAATGGTAACCAACACATTTGTTTAACAAAATAGCATAAACAATAAATGTGAAGGAACGTTTCAGGTTCACAAACTGGTTTTTATGTTTACCCTAATTAAAATTAAAAGTGAACAATCATTAGCTAACAAACACTATTAATACTGTTTGTTCATGCAGTCATATAAAAGTTATTTAAAAGTTAATCTCAATAAATCAACTAGAATACCCAAACATAGTATATGCAAACTAAAAACCCAATTAAAGTGTCAAAAAATGGTTCGGTAACCAAAAGTTGAAGTTTCATTTCATTTCATTTTTCATGGGTCATTCACCTGTGGAACTTGTAACTGGTGTAGATTATTAAAAGTAGGGAACTCCTTCACCATAAAAGGGGAGAAATTTACTATCAACCATAAGATTTGTTGTGATACAAGGTCAGTAATCTACATAGCATTTTGCAACTGCTGCCCTGCATTTTATGTTGGTAAAACCGACCGGAGGTTACGGGATCGTGTTTACCAACATAATTATGCCATAAAAAACAAAAAATTGGACAACGCTCTTTCGAAACACATTCTTGAAAACATTGGGCACAGCTTTTCTTTTATGGGCATCGACTTGGTAAAACTTGGGATCAGAGGGGGTCCCCAACCACTCTTATTAGAATAAAAGAGTTAGAATGGCAACTCTTATTAAATGCTTTTTCTCCCCCGGGTTTAAACGAAGCTTGCAACATTGCTGTCATCTTAAAGTATAAAAGTTACCTTAGGTCTTAGATTCAGACTTTGTTTTTATTCCATGTTGAAAAAAATCTTATTTTATACAATATATACCCTATTAAGTTTGGATTACTTATTGTAACCTCCTTAATATGTTACAAAAAGCTGTTTACCTTTTTCAAGATGTTTCTTTTTTTAAAAGCATGCTTTGAATGAAATGAAACTTCAACTTTTGGTTACCCAACCATTTTTTGACACTTTAATTGTGTTTTTTAGTTTGCATATACTATGTTTGGGTATTCTAGTTGATTTATTGAGATTAACTTTTAAATAACTTTTATATGACTGCATGAACAAACAGTATTAATAGTGTTTGTTAGCTAATGATTGTTCACTTTTAATTTTAATTAGGGTAAACATAAAAACCAGTTTGTGAACCTGAAACGTTCCTTCACATTTATTGTTTATGCTATTTTGTTAAACAAATGTGTTGGTTACCATTTTGGTTTCCAAGGAAATGACATCATACTGCAAAACCTGGTTGCAATTTAAAAAGTGCACTTGGCGCTACTTTTACTTGTCTGATGAAGCTCCTGTTATACAGAAGCTTAAAGCGTTACTAATAAAATACGTTAACTGTTTGCCTTTGGTGTGCTTTTGGATCCATTTCGCATTACTGTTCATTGGTTTTTTTGTTTTTTCCTGGGTTTACTAGTTTGCTTGTTGCGATATGTCGAGTCCAAGTACACCGATACTTTTTGGGTCTGGTAACACTACCTCTAGTGATGTACCTACTATCGGAGACCCAAATAATTTTGAAACTTTGATGGCGTTATTAACTCAACGGTTGGATTCTCTTAACTCTCGGTTGGACAGGATAGAGTCCAACGAAGCGTCAGCTGCACAGAATCCTACTCTTAACCTACCCGGTAACAATAGCGGGAGGCTGGAAACTGGTTCATTGGTGTCTCTACCGCCAGGTCAACCCCAACGGAAGACGGCAACTACCGGGAGGTATCATCCTGCAGAAACTACTGTTGCGACCACGTTAACTCTTTCACCAGGGCAAGACAACCACATCCATCGGGCTCAAGCGGCCGGTACTGCGCCTGGTTCAAATAACATTGGTTTAAATAGTGGAAACATCAATGTCAACGACGGGAATTGTAATCCTGGGCTTATTGGTGTGCCTATTTTCGGGGATTGGGTCGAGAACATCGAAGCCTTTGATTTCGGCTCAACTCTTCCATCTGGCTCGCCGGCTACAGGACCTCACCCCACAGGTAACTTGGATGACAGTATCACGAGTAATTTAAAACTTTTGGACACCAAAATGTTGAAAATAAAGAAACTTCAACTTGAAGTTTCTTATTTCAAGCAGTGCATTAAAGAAAAGATTGTGCCTAAAGGGCTGAGAAGCTCTTTTACTCCTACTGGGTTGTTTCACGACCCTTCTTTTATTAGCGATCTTTCTAGCCTTTTTAATAAACAGGGGCTGGAACTGCTTGAACTAATGGTGAACCATTATTTGAAATACATCGACTTTTTACTAACTGAAACCAATGTTCTTAATGAGAAAATAAAAATTGACACCAACTTTCTCCGGTACAAGTACGATTACCACCGGATTTTTGAAAGTATAGATGCCTTGCTAGTCAAATTAAAAATGAACAAAAATAAAAAACTAATGAGAGATAGGCAAGCCTACGCGAATGAGCTTGCCTACCCTAACTTGGTCAAGAAAGTCAACGGACCTAACAATTTGCCTGAAACACATAATAAAAGCAAAAACAACTGTGGTGGCATCCCTCCCACTACCACTTCAGGGGAGCAGGACTTTGATTACGAGGATGGAGATGAAGGTTCATCTTCCCATCAACCTAGGAGGAGCAACAGGATTAAGGCCAACCTTAACAACCACGGTTACCGCCCCAATTATAATAACCAAACAAAACCTTTTTTAGGGCGGAAGAACTACCAGAGGAAAAACAATCAGAACAGATTGAAGTAGAAACCACTTTTGAGGCTTCTTCAACCCCCTCTGGTAAACCTACCATTTTGACCAACAATAAAGGTGACTTTACTGTTTATAACTTCTCCGAGGTGAATATAGAACAAGAACTTATTGAACTGTTAGCTTTTGGCTTGTCTTTTGTTCCTGACCAGAAGATTTGCTTATCAAAATTTTTAATTGATTTTAAATGTTTTGTTCGTAGCCTTAACCTCAAGGTGTTGTTTAATGGGGATTCTAATAATGAGAAAGCCCCTTTCAAACTGTTAAGTGCGTTCAACCCTCCCCTTCAACCCATCTTACACACCTTTGAATATGTTTGTGAACTCGACTTTAGGCAATTGTTTGATAATATCAAATGGTTTAACAACCAAAGTAACATTTCACCCGATCAAAGATCAAGTTTGAAAAACTTACGTAATCTACCTATTAGGGTGATGAAACCTGATAAGGGTGGGGGTCTTGTCATTTTTGACAAAGATGATTACATTGTTAGAATGTCTAAGGTTTTGAACTCCCCTGCCTATGAAGCTTCATCTCTTAACGAAACATCAGGCCAATACAATAGGATTAAGGGGTACTTTAGGGATTTGTTTATTGAAGGGAGGATTAATATAGACACCTTCAATTTCATTAACATCTCTTTCCCTAGAGTCCCAGCTATGTTTGGGATCCCTAAAATCCACAAGAACCTACTGGATCCACCTATGCGAGCTCTTGTGGATGGGAGATGCTCTATTACCCACCCTTGTGCTAAAGTTGTTGATCACATACTTGGTAAATATCTTATGCTACTTCCTCAAATTTGCAAAGACTCCTGGTCTTTTTTAAAATCTATTAACAACATCCCTTTCAACCCATCCAATAACTTCTTAACAATTGATGTGGTGGATTTATACACCTCTATACCACACCAAGAAGCATTGGAATGGGTTGAGCTTATGTTAGTAGATTTACAAGCTCCGAAAGATGAAATTGATGTGGTCACCCTTCTTCTAGACATCATCTTATCTTCCAACTTTTTCATCTTTAACAATTGCCACTACTTACAGAAAAGGGGAATCGCTATGGGTTCCCCATGTGGAGGTAGTGTAGCAAATTTAGTGGTTGCTTATTGGGAAAAAACCTTTCTTTTTGTGAACCCCCTTTTTAAAAAAGCCACCAAATTTTACACACGCTTTTTAGATGATGTGTTTGTTCTTATTCAAGGCAATTCAGATACTGTTACAAGCTTGGTTGAAAACATGAATGAGTCATGCACTTTTTTAAAATTTACACACAAATTTTCCACCAGTGAGATTGACTATCTGGATGTTAAACTTGTTAAAGATCTTCATAACACCTGTATCCTTTCTAGCATCTTCAGGAAACACACCTATTGTAATGCTTTTTTTGCACTTTTCCAGCAATCATCCTTGGAAACAAAAAAGATCAATAGTCAAAGGCCAGCTAGTTAGAGCTACACGCATGTGTAACACTTTAGCAGCCTTTGAAGATGAGTGTTCCACTCTTAGGAGTATGTTCTTGAACAGGGGATACCCCAGCGAGCTTTTAGATAACTTAATTAATGAAGTTTCTTTAAAAAGAGCTACGGGGTTCTATCAGCCACTTCTTCAAGGTACAAAACAGAGTACCCCTCAGGTGACTGACATGTCAGAAACACCTGTTCATAGGTTAGAACTTGGAATTACTTCACATGAATGCAGTAATCTTGTGCATCATAAACCTAATCAAACTGGTGACTTTAAGACCAGTTGCATCATTACACACAATAAACATGTTAACATTATGTGTTCCATTATCAAGAAGAACTGGCAGTTTATTTTAAACAATGCATATCTGTTTGAAATTCTGGGTTCTCACCCCCTTTTTGTTTTTAAGAGGGGTAAAAATTTAAAAGATCTTTTGCAAACGAGTGACCTCCCAAGTGTCCGACCTAGACAAACTGGGTCATTCACCTGTGGAACTTGTAACTGGTGTAGATTATTAAAAGTAGGGAACTCCTTCACCATAAAAGGGGAGAAATTTACTATCAACCATAAGATTTGTTGTGATACAAGGTCAGTAATCTACATAGCATTTTGCAACTGCTGCCCTGCATTTTATGTTGGTAAAACCGACCGGAGGTTACGGGATCGTGTTTACCAACATAATTATGCCATAAAAAAACAAAAAATTGGACAACGCTCTTTCGAAACACATTCTTGAAAACACTGGGCACAGCTTTTCTTTTATGGGCATTGACTTGGTAAAACTTGGGATCAGAGGGGGTCCCCAACCACTCTTATTAGAAATAAAAGAGTTAGAATGGCAACTCTTATTAAATGCTTTTTCTCCCCCGGGTTTAAACGAAGCTTGCAACATTGCTGTCATCTTAAAGTATAAAAGTTACCTTAGGTCTTAGATTCAGACTTTGTTTTTATTCCATGTTGAAAAAAATCTTATTTTATACAATATATACCCTATTAAGTTAGGATTACTTATTGTAACCTCCTTAATATGTTACAAAAAGCTGTTTACCTTTTTCAAGATGTTTCTTTTTTTAAAAGCATGCTTTGAATGAAATGAAACTTCAACTTTTGGTTACTGAACCATTTTTTGACACTTTAATTGTGTTTTTTAGTTTGCATATACTATGTTTGGGTATTCTAGTTGATTTATTGAGATTAACTTTTAAATAACTTTTATATGACTGCATGAACAAACAGTATTAATAGTGTTTGTTAGCTAATGATTGTTCACTTTTAATTTTAATTAGGGTAAACATAAAAACCAGTTTGTGAACATGAAACATTCCTTCACATTTATTGTTTATGCTATTTTGTTAAACAAATGTGTTGGTTACCATTTTGGTTTCCAAGGAAATGACATCATACTGCAAAACCTGGTTGCAATTTAAAAAGTGCACTTGGCGCTACTTTTACTTGTCTGATGAAGCTCCTGTTATACAGAAGCGAAAACGTTACTAATAAAATATGTTAACTGTTTGCCTTTGGTGTGCTTTTGGATCCATTTCGCATTACTGTTCATAGATGAAGGAAAGGTGATTCACACAGCCTACCTTGATCTTGCCAAGGCGTTCAACACCATTCCTCACTCGGGTATTATAGAAAAACTCACCAGCCTGAACATAAACCCCTATGTCACAAGATGGGTTGCCAACGGGCTTACAGACAGAACTCACATGGTAAGAATAGCGGGCTTCAGGTCCGACTCTAAACCAGTCACAAGTGGTGTCCCACAAGGCTCAGTTCTGGGACCCCTACTGTTCGGCATATATTTCTCAGAAGTACAGGCAAACACAGGAGGACTATGGCTAACCAAGTTTGCCAATGACTGCAAACTGGGAGCCATAATTGACTCTCCGGCTGACACGGACATCCTTCAAAAAGGCCTTACTGAGACAGACACCTGGTGTCAAAGTCATGGCTTCAAGCTAAATGCCAAAAAATGCATAGTCATCCTGTTTGGAAAAAACAAAACACCCACGAATTACCACATAGACAGCAGCCCCCTTAATACAGAAGAGGTAATAAGAGATCTGGGGACCCAGGTAGATAGTAATCTCTCCTTTGACAATCATATTATCAAAGTAGTTAGGAAATCCTTCTATGTGGCCCATCTAATTACTAAGGGGTTTGCATCTAGAAATAAAGAGATTATAGTGCCCCTCTACTCGTCACTCATCAGACCCATCATAGAGTGCAATGCCCCATTTGGGATGTACCTCACAAGACACTTCCAACAGCTGAAAAGACCACAAAAGCACCTCACCAAGAGGATTACTGGCCTCAAACATATGTCCTATGCAGCCCGACTGAAAAAATTCCGGCTGTACTCAGTGGCATATCGCTTACTCAGAGGTGATCTCTGCCTGACTTACAAAGCCATGTCCAACTCAGAATTGATGGACATGCTCCACCTAAAGAAATCCAAGTCAATGCAAGCCACGTGCTCTAGTGAGCTAAACCTAGCCACAACAATAAATAGAACATGCTGGAGGATAGATTCCTGTCACAGAGACTCCCCATGCTTTGGAACAAAATTCCTAACTACATTAGGCAGAGCCCCTCACTAACACTCTTCAAGAGAAGCCTTGACGAGTGGATGGGTAACAGAAAATACACCCCTGGGATCACTTCATTGGCTCTGCTTGACAGAGGGTCAGTTAATTAATCAATGGGGCAGCGAATGCCGATGCACTCTGGCTAGGCTTATAAATGTCCTCGGGCAGATAGCCTAGTACCTACCTATGAACCTATGAACCTATACATAGATATATTTGCATCTACTGAACTATCAATATACTGTAAAAGCATTCAAATCCTCCACCCACCAAAAATGCTGTATGGTATTATATAAAACAAAGATTCTCCTGGAATACAATCATGCAAAAAGAATATGTCTTCTTTCTATAATTTCCTCATTCAAAAAGACATAACAGTCAAAATGTTGTTTTTGGCTAAACTCTCTTAAGTGGAATGGTACTAAATATCAGCTTAATAACTCTACTGAACTTAAATTGTTGATTAAAATCATGTTTTACTTCAAACCAGATTAATTTTGCAACCTCAAATTATATGTGTTATTGTGGCTTTTACGCTACAGTTTTTTCTATATTTGTAGGATTGCAGTTTTCCTTGATCTACACATCTCACTTTTTCCTATGTGAAAAATCTCATTATAATAATTAATTTAAATGATCTCACATAATCTTAAGAGACAGTTTCCTCACTGTGTTCTGGTTGGCTTCTACCCAGTTAAATCTTTCCACATATGCCTGGGGCTCTGCAGGGTATGGATCTACCTTCTCTGAATCACTTAAGGTAAGTCTTTCTCAATTCCATAACTACTCTTAATTCCTTAAATGCTACAACTTTAGTTTCTGAAATGTTATCAACATAGTTATGAAGTTATTTGATATGTCCTTTCTATAGTTTTTTTTCTTTTTGGTAGCACACTGCAGATGAGTAGGGTAAGTCTCAGCTATAATAAAGACATATATACATTTTAACTAATGCCTTGCTGTTTAAAAATATGGCCTGTTGGTAAAAATGTTTAACTGCTTTTCAAGCAATTGTTGTTTGTTTTATGCATTCGCCTCACTTATTATTTTTAGGACTAATACTATAGATACAAATTAATTTATGATGTTACTTTCTGCAGTAATATATACTTTCAAAATACAGCCAAGAAACCTTGAATCAGCTCCCCAGCTACATAAATTTGCAAATGCAGTCTGCAACGGTCAGCTATATGCAATGGCAATAGCCATTTTGGTACTCATACTAACAAAATAATTTAAATAGCAAAACTTATCATTTTACACAACTCTTTTAAATAAAAAGAAAGTCAATATGTCAAAAAGTTGGCAATATTTTATATATATATTAAATCCCTTAAGGAGTGTGCTACTTATTAGGTTTATCTCTTTAGCTCAAATGGTGACTTCTTCAATTGTCCAACACTCACCTTTTTATAACTGCAAAACTGTAGCCCATGCCCACCTGACAAAAATGTGAATTATGAGAGTTTGCGATTGGAATTATGCCTGTTAGTAAATCACACTTCTATTACAGCTGACTAGTCATACTTCCATAGCCATACATTAATCCCTCTTTCCATTTTTAAGTAATTCCATCAAACTTGAGAATAATTTCTGATACAGCTGTAAGTTCATATTAAGTTAGGATCTGCACAAAGGCACTTCCCTCATGTATCATGTTTTCTCTCTAGCTAGACTGCTTATATTGAAACTCACAGTATCTAAGAGTTGTTTTATTATTACTGACAATCCTGTTCTCTTGGTCCACTTCAAATAAACATGACAATCTGTTTAAAATCCTTATAATTAACCTTGTTCTCTTATGTTATGTTGTTTTCGTATATCTACTTTAAGTACACACTTTTATAAAGGAGCTTTATTTCCAATGTTGTGAAGAAAAGCTGAAATATTTACTGTCTTTTGAAGCTATAAGAAGTGGGCAATCTGATCTTAACTTGTATCTTAACTTTTACCGCTCATGCATTTTTCTATTTCCTACCTCTCCTACCTTTTACATTTATGCATATCTATATCTATCACTACCGTGGCAGAGGTAGCCACCCAGCAGTGTGAACATTGGCTCTAAATTATGGTTATTATTGATGTGATATCCCCAACCCTATGCACTGTTATTATTTACCCATTATGTACAATTTTGGTATGAAAATTTTAGGTTAGTTATTCAAAGGAAAAAACACAAAATTGTCTTGAGATAAAAAAATGGAGCACATACATATATATCCATTGAAGCTCTTTCTCATTTATTTTGTAAATCCATTGTTAATATAGTATTAATTTGAAAAACTCACATGATGTTGGATCAACAGAACCTAATTAACAAGACATAGATGCAAGTAGTAACAATTTGTGACACTCATAATAACATACTTGATTTGATTATACTAACTAAAAGGTCAGATAATTATGAATATGATGAACAAGGCAGATTTTTGCTATATTACCTTTAATTCTCCTTATCTTATTAAACTCATCTTTCCACTTTATCTCCATATCCCTTGCCCTAGCCAAAATAAACTTTTTTGTCAAATAATTCTAATTTTATTAAACTCATCTTTCTACTATGTCTCCATTTCCCTTGCCCTAGCCAAAACATTTTTTGACAAATAATTCTCCACCTAAGTATGTTTACTCAGAACTGTGTAATCATTGTTGGTGACTACATCATTCTTATTAATGAAATCAGGGACAAGAAATCTCAAGCCAGTTTATCAAATTCTTCCAATATATTTAGAGTCATTGTAGATATAATGGAAGGTTTTGATTTTCTTGATCCCCTCCACATAATATATCAATGCCATCCCACAATTTATTTCATATTCTCCAGCCCCTAAATTATGATCATGATATGATTTATTTATGTATTTAGTTAGTTAGTAAGTTAGTTAGTTAGTTAATTTCATTTCCAGTCTATTTTCTCTCATGTAAAGCACATTATCATTGCTCTTAAATACTTATCAGATTATTCAGAAGTAAATATTTATACCTCTCTACATTTAATAATTTTCCTTGGCATGAATATGTCTAGCCATTTAATTCTAAACCCTAGATACTTAGTTGTCATAAGTTATGTTAACCAAATATTAGATGAATCTTATGGGAATTTTTTCAATTATTAATATTACCCTAAAAAACTTAGAGCTCTCGTAAAACTAAATTTAGAAGCCACTTTAACTCTCAATCTACTCACTATAAAAAGTTGAAACATTAAAATCTAATTACTGATTCAGTAAACTAAAACTTTTAGAGTCTTACATCCAGATCCATTATGATGGTCCTATCAAATACCAAATGAAGAAGCATAAAACTAAAATACACGTAGAATATGTATCCAGTTCTTTTAGGCAAACATAAAACAACCAGTGAGCTTTTCATAAAAGCCTAAAGTGTTGTCTAAATATTTGGCATTGATAATGCAAATCCAAAAACCTCTGAATAAAATATTATATTTAAACATACATATATATATATATATATATATATATATATATATATATATATATCACAAAAATTATATAGGCATACCAAATGCCACTAATACTTTTTTCTATATTTTTTTCAAATATTTACCACATTCTATCCAGTGAGACATGTAGTCTTAAACTTCCCAACATTATAGAAGCTCACATTCCAAGTTTCATCATGACTACTCATTAAGATGAAATTCTTAAAGCATTAATTCCTTAATATTACAAAAACTAGATATGAATATTTTTTATCTGTTTTGATTATGTAAATACCTGAAATTCTTTATGTCTGTATTCAAATTCCTGCCCTCTCAAAGGTATACCTTAACAATTTTTCTGGTGTCTATATTACTTGATCAAAAGTTTAGGTTAGCAAATACCTAAACATCGATCTGGCAATATCGAAAAATTAAAATAGCGAACAGATGATTTAATGTAAGGAATGAATTCCCTCAGCTTCAAAAAAACAATTTTAAACCAAAATAAAGTGGGGGGCTTCACCCACCACAGCCCTCGATGTGGGGGACTGTGCCCGCCAACCCCCCCAACTAAATATACTAACTCTGAGATCGCTCTACAGTGAGGAAAGGGGCAAAATCCACATAACTGCCAAGGGAATGCTTTCCCTGCATTAAATCGGCCGTTCACGGTTTTTTGCTTTTGCTATTACCAGATCGATGTTTAGGTATTTGCTAACCTAAACATTTGATCAAGTAATAGGAAGCCTTTTTCTGTGTAAGCTAAACTCAAAACCTTTAAACATCAACCATTGAGCACCATGCTCTTTAATTAATACAGACATAAAACTGTTGGCTTCAGTTCTCACTAACCAAATGAAAGTGATGTTACCATATTTGGTATCTCCTTCCCAGTCTGGCTTTCTATAGCCTAGGCAAATGCAGATCAAAGTATTATTATGGAAACATTTTTTTTTCTTTTTTTTACTGTAAAAACAATTTCTGAATCCCTCATTTGCCATAGCATGTGATACAGCTAAATCCTTTGTATTAATTTCAATTTCTTATGGTTTTCCTAACAGCCTTGTTGAATCACTTCACATCTTATACTCCAATCTTTATACCAGAATGTATATTAGTAGATGTTCTTTCCAACATATTTGTTATAAAAATAGCAGTAGGCAGGCCTGCTCCCTGTCCCCATAATTATTCAGTTCTGTACATTGATTTCTACACATCTTAAATTACTTTCACCCTTACACATTCCTGTTTTTATGAATGCAGTTATACCCTTTACTGCATTCAGAATGAATCAACACATATTTTTATTCCCCAACAGTGATATTTCCCAGAGTCAAACTTCAATAGAAAAGGTTGCTTTCTTCTCAAATTATAGTTTACATTTGCAGAACATGATTATCTCTTTATGATGGTTATAATTTCATTGATTTTTATAGTCAACCTCAAATTAAAATAACTTCCAAATTAAAATGCTTAGTTATAACCTTCCCCAAAACTAACTACAAATTTAATCAACATAATATCAAAATATTTAGGGCCAAATTCATTAGGATTTTACTATATGTTAAGTCCTACTAAATATGAAACTTTTCAGAAATTAAAGTGAGCATTTCTGAATTTATTGATTTTTTTATCAACACTTCCTGTCTACTCTTACCAAAAATGTTCATTTTCATGGCCCATAATGCGATACTGAAATTACCAGTTACCCTAAATCCATGAATATCTTATGCTATAAACTTTCTGGCCCCAAAAAACCATGGGTATCTAAATCTTCTTAACATTCATATTGGTATTACTTGATAACACTATCGTCTAAAGTCTTTTAAACAACACCATCCCCAGACAATGCCTTACTTGGTTTCCAGGACACAAATTCTAATCTAAATGTCTGATTCTGGATAATATTCACCCTTCATCTTTATCTTTCTTACCCCTACCACCTTAGCTAAGTGCAATATCTACTCTTTGCTTCATAATCTACTCACAGACTTTTAAAGTGTTCTAAATTAATTTATTTATATGACTGTATTTAGTATGTGCCATAAGTGACCAAAATATATATATTAATAAGTTGTAGAATGATATCTTCTTGGTGTTTTTCTCTTCTCAGTTATTAATGTTGTCTGGTCTTTGTTGCTCAGGAACAATTGTAAAACTTCTTCCCCACCACTAAATTAACAAAAGTTATATTAAAATGCCATCTAATTTCACCAAAACTAGTTGTATCTACTTACAAATTTGTACCTAAATCTGTTTATGATGACTAGACTTTTTATTCATTTTACTGATATCAACCTTATATTTGGACTGACCTGTAGAATTATGTCCTATCCTTGAGCCTCTTTAGGGAACTCTTCTACATGCAGTATATGATTTATTTAAGTGCATCTGTACCATCTTAAAGATGTCTTCCCTTTTCCCAGCCATGCTTGTAAATATTTCTTTACTGATACCCTGCATACCTTTTGGTACTGTCCAAATAATTTACAAGAATGTTAATTTTCGCAGTGGTATATGTTATAATTTATCCTAGAAATAGGGTATGCATACAACAAGTCATGAGTGGCATGTGTGTGGTATAGCTGTTACTACTCACCCATGGATTTTGTAAGGCATGAGTACCTTCAATCTCTGAGCATGTGATAATATTTGCACCATGCCTCTCCCCCAAGTACCCTATTACACTTATAAAATGGGCATCTATATTTATTTGTCATTTGACATCTACATTAAGTACTCTAGGTACAATAATTGTATGTTGTATAGTGTATTTTAATGTAAACAATTATTTCTCTGTCCATTTTAAGTAATTGCAATTGATTGTGATGCACTGTTATAACTTTCACATTATCTACAATTTTGGTATGACATTTTTAGGATAGTTGTTTAAGAGGGAAAACATAAAACTGCATTAGCAATTTGAAAATGGAGTACTGCAATCCTCTAAAATTTTTAAAAACAGGTGCAAAGTTTCACACATAAAGTGCTTCTTCAGGTGGAATTTATTTATTTTATTTATTTATTAAATTATTTATTTTGCATTTTAGTAGAGCTTTGTTTTGTTTTTTCTTAAGACCATTTTGTGTTTTTTCAGGTGGAATAAAGTATAACTTCATTTTGTTTTTCTTGAGACGGTTTTGTGTTTGTGCTTATAAATGTACGTCTAGGTTCAGAATTAACCTTCTGGAGGCTTCTGCAAAACTGCTGTTTGCTATTGCACTGTCAAGTTTATAAACACATGCTAACACTACATAACAGCTCATCTGATTTCTGGCAGGTGAATGAGTCCAGATAAGTAGACTTCTATGTCAGTAGCATAGAGCTTTACAGATGTACTATACTATTTTTCTGGTAACACAGCCTCAAAGATACTCACAAGAATAATGATTTTGTTGGCAATTCCAAAAGCTGAAAGACACATATGTGGAAGCAATAATGCTCACCCCTTATCATTTTTAACTCAGTTTTGGTGATATGCTGGTTTCATTCTAAACATACATAAGGATAATAATTTTGATGGTAACTCTCAGGAACTGAAAACAGGTATTTGTAACAGTAATGCTTCCCCACTCTCATCATTTTTCATAAAATGGGTTAGCTGATGGTATGCTTGTTACTTTTATTTAGGTAATTAGTAATTTAAGGTAATTAGTGACCACTCCTATAGTTTCACAATCAAGTCAAAATGGGATCTGTCACTACTAACAATCTTGGATGTCCCTCAATACAACACCTGAAAATGTTGCAAACATGCATACTGCATACCAAAGTGTAACCCTATTTCCCTAAATAATATCTCTTCAACATATCAATGTTATGACTATCTTTCCTCTATCGTCCCCCTCTTTTCAAATGCCTTACTATGTAAATTCTTACTGAATACCATGTGTAAATGATACATCTTTACTCCTGTTATGTAATTAGTTCCATTTCTTCTTGTATAAATATCTTTTCTTGTATAAATGCATTCTGTATAAATGTTTAAATTACTGTTTGTGTTCATGTGGAGCTTTTCTCCCTGGGCCTCCACTAAAAATGGACATGTGTCCAGTCAGACTATCCCAGGAAACAAATGTAAAATAAATAAAATAAAATAAATAAATATTTAACTGGAATTCCATAATACTTTCCTGTGTTTTATTCCTGCTGTAATATGAATTTCTATCCATGCAGTATTTTACTCTTTGGTCAAATAATATCTGGTAGAATCTTTGTACTGCATTTGTGTCTCTGGCCCTGGGTTAGAGTGCTTCATTTCTGTTGCCATGAATGTTTTATTGTCTTGTTACTCGTTTTCTGTCTCTTCCTACACTGCTTATTTCCGACTTGTGAGTTTAGCCTTTGACTTTAATTGGAGCTTATCTTTCTGGATGTCCTTCAATGTTCCTTGTAAGGTAATCCAGTTATATATGAAGTTTCTGTATTGTTTGCATTACTATAATTTGCATCTAATTTTTACCACTATCCTGTTTCCTGTTTTGTTCTATTTTTTCTATTTCATTTTATTTCATTTGGGGTGCTATTTGTGCTGTTTTTTGTTTATTTTGCTGGTTTGATTTCATTTTTGAAGTAGTTCTTTGCTTTATAATTTTGCATTTTTTTCTTTGCTAAAATGACTTTTCAAGATTATGGCAGTTTGTTAGGTTTTGAAGTCTCTGACGGAGTAAGGCTCTGTTACTAAATATGAGGTCTATGCAGCCTCATCTAGCTTTTTTGACATACAAGGAACACATTTGATAAACAGGTAGTTAACAATCTGATTGTTAAGTTTTCTTTGCTCATTTTGTAGTCTGAATCACAATGTTAAATGTACTAATAAAGACAACCTAGTATTAATCATTGCTCTAACTGCACTAGTAGTACTCCACATTACAATGCAGTGGATCTATCTTCATGACATAACTTATCTTAAATTCACCACTCTGCACTAAATTACTTAAATGCTTATAAAAGAAACAGTTTAAGAAGAATTTTTCAGACTGCAGTCTGGTTTGGAGGTGTCCTTAATTGGGAGTGGTACAGAATCCTGAAAGCCCAAAATCCTGAAGACCAAAATCCTGAGACTAAAATCCTGAAAGTTCAAAATCCTGAAAGCACACAGGATACCAACACTTACTATATTCCAGTACAAGTACATACAGAAACATATTACTCTTCAACTATATGCACCCCCCTGCTACTTAAATATATCAACTCTGAGAATGAACTTCACTACACTAAGTGCAATCTTGGAGTTGATATATTTAAGTAGCAGGGGGTGTGAGGAGTGCAGCCCCCCACATGGGGGGTGCAGGGGGGCTTGCCCCTCTGCTTATACTTGTAGAACAGTAATATAGTTTGTGTTTTATTTCTTTCTGTATGTACTTGTGCTGGAATATAGTAAGTGTTGGTATCCTGTGTGTTTTCAGGATTTTGAGTTTTTGGTATTTTGAACTTTCAGGATTTTGGGCTGAGGATTTTGGTCTTCAGGATTTTGGGCTTTCAGGATTCCGCAGCGCTCCCCCTTAATTATACTATCAGATTTTTTCCACAACAATATTACAGTCTGCATAATAGATGTATGGAGTATAGAGGCTTTCAGTAATCCTAGTCATCTAGTTAAATGTACATGCATGTATATTAATTGTTGTTTAAGCTATGTTTGTAAACTGAAGTCTTTGAACATTTCCACCACTGTAATTTTTTTAATTAGTGTGTTCTTTGCCCTTCTTGGTTTTGTAAACTTGTTGTTTAACAGTCTGTTATACTAGATATATTTCTCAATATGCCTTTTATATACTAATAAACTTGTTTAACAGTCTGTTATACTAGCTATCTTTCCCAGTATGCCTTTTATATACAAATAAACTTGCTGTTTAACAGTTTGTTATACTAGCTATCTTTCCCAGTATGCCTTTTATGAACTATTTTCTCATTAGTGTTAACAAAATTCAAAATCGCTAATAAAGACATGAGACATTAGTTTGTTGAAATGAATGTACAGACTAAGGGTCAATATGCACAAAAGTATACTTTTAAAGTCAAAGAATATACTACATCATGAAGAAGCAATACAAGATTCTATCATCGGTACATGACCACAGCTTCAGAAACACAAATCAGACAGTTCTGAATGTATGGTAGAGTTCATGTGGTATTTTAGAGAACTATGCTGATCTGTTTAAAGGCTTAGGTGGTCAATAAGGTGAAGACCATATAAATATTTATCTGAGGTCATACTAGTCATTATACTCTAAGGAGAGTACCAGTTGAACTCTGAACAGGAATAGAACAGTATTCAAATTGCACAGAACTTACGGAAGTTGCATTAAACAGATAAAACAGACAGTGGATGAATAGTGTGGTAACATACTTATACCCCTGAGACCTAAACAAGTGAATGAAAAGGTAGCACGATCCATTTCAAATGACTAAAGAAGTGACAACTACTATGCCAGATGCTAAGTTGTTTTCTGTTATTGATGCTAATCAAGAGTTTTGACAGATTAAACTAAATTGGCGGAATATGTTTTAATCCAATGCAGATTCCTGAGATTACCATTTGGAACCTGACTAACTCCAAAACTGTTACATAGAGCATTAGTAATTATAGCTGAAGAGCTAGATGAAGCAGTCAATACAACTGACAATACTCTAGTCTAGGGTGCTACCAACAGGAATATATGTGCCTAGAAAGGCTGCTGGATAAACCAATGTCTAAGGTATGAAACAACAGGAATTAATGCCAAATCCATGTAATTTCTCTGAAGTACATGGATCAGGTTTTATCTGCAGAAGAATTTAAACTAGATGTTAAAGTGTTAAAGCAGTTGTCAACACACAAAAATCTTATTATAAATCATGTTGTCTGTGTTTCCTAGGCATGATATTGTATCTGCCCACATTCATTTCCATATGCAAATAAACAAGAAAGAAGCTTTGAGATGCCAAAATATTTAGTTACTACATTTTAATAATCTACAGTAATCTGCAGCTAGGAAGATTTTGATACAATGCTATTATAAGAGGACAGACCAATAATTTATGGGTCTAGAATAGTAACACATGCATAAATTAACACAAATCTATTATGCTCACACAGAAAAAAGAGATATTTACCATAATCTTTGGCTGTCAAAAGCTCTGTGATTAAATCAATGAAAAGAGGGTTGTAGTGGATGCAGGACCATAAATTACTGTAAAGCATCTTCATAAATTCATTACGCAAAATGCCTGCCACTGTCACTGTCTTTGCAAGTTCAACATAAACTTGGTAGGCTAATGTATAGCAGATACCTTTAGTTTAGCTCATCTGCATGAACACAAAGACAATTTATTTGAAAATGATTTGAAAGTGTTGTGGATAATTCCTCAGCTACCAATGTCTGCTGTAAAGTTACAAGAGTTAACGGCTTGCACCAGGGATGATTTATAGCTTTAATGCTGCATTTTAATGTCATGATAGTATGGCCAGAGAATGTGAAGTTGTAAAGTCATTATAGCCTCTCATTAAACCTTACATTCCCTGACAAGTTTAGCTGTCATGTATTCACTGACAATTATTCAAAAGAGAAACTGTCAAAATCCATTCATATAATGGTTAAGGTGTTTACCTCACAGACACAAGATACAGGCTGTGATTCTCACCTTTGGAAGGAAAATTGTCTAGGCAAAAATGGCATACAAGGGTAGTTAGCCTAGTACTACCTATGAACCTCTGAATAACAGTATGCTGGTTAAGGTATATGAGCCACATTCAAGCATAAAGAAGTACAAATAAAAATTCAGAGATAGATCATGATGCTATCATCCTGCGGGAAGGGTTGTCCCAAATAAATAATCGGCGCCAAAATCACTGGCTGAAACTAAATGCCAAAAATTGCATGATTGTATCATTTGAGAAGTCAACTACCCCAGGGAACTACCACATTGACAATACGCCCCTATGATTTGACCCAGATGTTCAGGATATGGGAAGTTATGTGGAAGTAAACTAACTTTTTACCAACATGTGTCTAGTGTTGTAAGAAAATCCTTCTATATTTCATGGCTTATAAACAAAATGACTGTGTCTAGATCTAGGGATGCAATTGTCCCTCCCTTCTGTCTTTTACTCAGCTCTCATTAGGCCAATCATTAAATAAAATGCCCCCTTTGGCATGTATCTATCCATACACATGCAACAACTGGAATGCCCACAGACATACCTTACTAAAAGGATACAACGCCTAAACAACTTGTCCTACATGGACCAACTCAAAGTTCTCTCACTATACTCGATATCCTACAGAATACTAAGACTCTGGCATAAAACGCATCCTCTGACCGAATATTGATGGACTTAACTACACATCAGCAAGTCAAATGGCTTCAGAAATTGTGAGCCTAGGAATCTAAATCTAAATCTAAACAGCTGCCTAATGTCCAGTGCTGGCTGAGGGGCCTGGCTCAACCATAAATTATTTAAAAAAGATAAAGAAATAAACTTCAATTCAGCCCCATTACCGTTCAGAAACACCGACTGCTTCTCATACAATTACTGTTCTGTTGCTCTTTGTGCAGCTGTTTCAGTCTCCACTCTTTCTCATTGGCATCAGCCAGTGGGAAACATCCTGGAGCTCAGCTGGAGATCAAGTAAGCAGTGTGGTTATTTCTTTCACAGAAGTCACGTACCAACATAGTTAGTAAATAACAACACCACAGAGCATGTGTGTGTGTGTGTGTGTGTGTGTGTGTGTGTGTGTGTGTGTGTGTGTGTGTGTGTCTGTGTTTATGTATGCATGCACATGTCCATAACGTACAAGTGTGTGATTTGTTTTGACAACGAGCTGGATTTACCTCCAATTATCTTACTTTCATTCTGCACCTCCATTTAGCAAGCGAGTTGGATTTACTTCCATTTTGCTACATGTCCAGTCTGGTGGACCCCAGCCATTAACAAACTTTACAATAAGAGGAGAAAGCTATTACATGATAGAACAAAATCCATAAAAGGGAAGTCACCCCTGATCATTATTAGTAAAAAAATACGAGCACTCATAAAATCAACTAAGGCCAATTTTGAGAGAAAAATTGCCATGGATTCAAAGGAAAATCATAAGGCCTTTTTCAGCTATGTTAGGAACCTGGGTGGAAACTCCCAGATATGCTCAGAATTAGTCCAAAATGATACAAAAATCACTGAACCCACAGACATTGCCAACATACTGGCAGACAGGTTCAGTGCAAACTTCACCCCTCTCCCCTAAAGGAGAGATAACTATCCCAGCCGAGTGTAGCCTCCCGAACATCTCAAATGCGCAGGTGAAAGCTGCTCTCTCTAAAGCTAAAAACACAGCATCAATGGGACCGGATGGTGTCCCCGGCTGTGTGCTACACAAGCTAAATGAGGAATTAAACCCGCACATAAGGCAGCTGTTTAATCTCAGCCTTACCACAGGATACGTGCCCAAGGAGTGGCGTACGGCAACTGTGGTCCCACTCCACAAAGGCGGCGCCTCAACGGACCCTGGTAATTACCGCCCCATAAGCTTAACAAGTCTAGTCTGCAAAGCTATGGAGAGGATCATAATGGAGCTCATAAACAAAGATATAGGGGACTTGCAGACATTGGACCCGACCCAGTTTGGCTTTGTCAAGGGAAGATCATGCCTTCTGGACTTGGTCGACTTCTTCGAAACAGTCACCAAGGCCATTGATGAGGGAAGGCAGTCCATACAGCCTACCTTGACCTTGCAAAGGCTTTCGACACAATACCCCACTCGGGTATTGTAGAAAAACTTACCAGCTTAAATGTAAACCCATATGTCACAAGATGGGTTGCAAACTGGCTTAAGGACAGAACCCACAGGGTTAGAGTTGCTGGCGCTGTGTCAGACTCCAAGCCAGTCACAAGTGGTGTCCCACAGGGCTCGGTCCTTGGCCCCCTATTGTTTGGCATCTACTTCTCAGAAGTACAGGCCAACATGGGAGGACTTTGGCTGACAAAGTTTGCAGACGACTGCAAACTGGGCGCCATAGTGGAAAGTGCATCGGACATGGATATCCTTCAGAAGGGACTCACGGAAACAGATGGCTGGTGCCAGAGCCATGGCCTGAAGTTAAACGCCAAAAAATGTATAGTCATACCCTTCGGGAAAAACAAGGTAACCCCAAGCTACCATATAGGTGGCAATCCACTAAGCACAGAAGAGGTTATCAGGGATCTGGGGACCCAGGTTGACAGTGGCCTTTCTTTTGACACTCACATTGCCAAAGTGGTTAGAAAGACCTTCTACATTGCCCACCTGATCATGAAGGGATTCACATCCAGATCTAGTGAGGTCATTGTTCCACTGTACTCTTCACTTATCAGACCAATGATCAAGTACAATGCCCCATTCGGGATGTATCTCACCCGACATCTGCAGCAATTGGAGAGACCCCAAAAGTTCCTCACCAAAAGGATAAAGGGACTCCAAAATCTGTCATATGCTGCCAGATTGAAGAAACTCCAGCTCTATTCAGTCGCATACCATCTGCTCAGAGGTGACATGTGCCTGACATACAAGGCCATGTCCAACCCGGAATTAATGGACATGCTCCACCTCAAAAATCCAAATCCACCAAAACCACTAGAGCAAGCGACTTAAACCTTAGCACGGCTATAAATAGGACGTGCTGGAGGGATAGATTTATCACTCAGAGACTCCCTATGCTGTGGAATAAAATCCCGGTCCATGTGAGGCAGAGCACCTCGCTGACTCTGTTCAAGAGAAATCTAGACCTGTGGATGGGAGATCGTAGGTTTACCCCGGGAATCATATCTGTGTCACTGCTGGACAGAGGCACAACAAACTAATGGGCACAGTATTTTTTCATATAAGGGGTGGCGTAAGCCACAAAAATTTGGGCTAGGCTTATAAATGCCTTAGGGCAGATAGCCTAGTATAAACCTATGAACCTATGAACCTATATCTGCCTACCCTTTTCCTCTGAGAATGAAACATTTTCCATTAAATCACTGATGATTAGAGTGAGTCATTAATATGTCATGATATTTTTATAGTTTTTCTTGTACAGAAAATGTGTCCCATTATTTTCAGTTATGTATAAAATTCTTGAGCAAAGAACCTGAGGAGTATTTTGGTCTGCTCATTGCAAAATATGTGGCTTTGTCACAAAACTGATCTGGCATGTGAGTTTCAGACTTTGTATCCTTCAAAAAATGTTTGCTAATGCAAAGCTTGTTATTCTAGTAACTTGATGAATGGTCAGGAACACCATCCCTACACAAGTAAAAATGATTAACAAACTTCCAACCTGTAAAGTCCAACTCTAACAAAACCTTACCCAATCCTGGTTATGCTCATGTTCATCAGCAGGTTGTGACCTCTAATGAAAGCACAGACTCCTTATTGTTTATCACTTTTTGCCTTCCCCTAGTTGAATTATTATACCCCTAACAACTTTCCCTCCTGCACTTGAATCAATATATCCTTTGTCAGCCCCTCCTCTTAAACACCACTTCTCATCTTTCTCTTTTTCTAACTGCCCCATCTATCATTCTACCCCTCTCATATGTCTCCTCGACACCTACGTTATAAACTTTCTAGCTACACCAATTTGGAACAGGCAGCCTAAACAGACCTACTCTTTCCCTGCTCTCTCAGTCATATGCTATTACCAATAACATCCTATACACTAGTAATATTTTCCCTCCCCTCCTACATAATTTTATAAGTTACATCATTATAGTTATTGAACTTTTCACAAACCTATACAATATTAAAATCTCCCTACATATATTGTTCTACTAGCAAACCTTTCTTTACTGAAATGTAAGAACACTAAACTTTTTTTTACGTTTTCCCTTCTGTAGTATCAGTCCATTTATTTCTGCAAGAGTTTTCAGCTGCAACAACTAAATAAACTTATTATTGTTGATGTAAATACTTACTGCGTATACCTGTCTTGTACTTATGTTTGTTGTTTCATGAGAAATGTAACTGTTGTTTTACTGAGAACTGTCAGAAATTTGCTTGTTAATATAAATGAACTGTGGTGGAGCTTTTCTTCCTGAGTCTGTGCTGAAAATGGACTCTGCCCAGTTAGACTTTCCTGGTCAACATAAACAAATAAACAAATAAACAAATAAATTATATAAGAGAAATATATCTGCTCCTGATTTTGGGTCTTTGACTCTGCTTCTTAAACTAAGAAGACAAGAAGGCAGAAATTTGACTCCCTTTTTAGGGCAAAATAGTAGCTTACCGACCCATCAAGAAAAGCCTAGCCTCATCCTATTTGCATTTCCAACTGTCTTACATGTCTTATTTATTATTACAAACCTAAGCTCTACACTAAAATCCAAACTAAACTCCTGTTACAACAAAGTAAATAAATTTGCTACCAACACTGCACACTGATATGCATCCTCTGTATACCCAAGTTATAAACCTTCTAGATACACCAATTTATAACAGGCAGCCTAAACTGGACAAATCCTATACAATGCTCTCTCAGTCATATGCTATTACCACTACCCTCTTATACAATGAAGTGGCTGTAATTGATTGTGTGTGTGTGTGTGTGTGTGTGTGTGTGTGTGTGTGTGTGTGTGTGTGTGTGTGTGTGTGTGTGTGTGTGTGTGTGTGTGGTCATATGTCTGCAAGCCTATGGACAGAGGTATGGTTTTCAACTGTCTCTGATTTTTTTCTCATATTTATGGTGTGTTCTTCACAAACTTTGTGTTTATTTTCTTGGAAAGAGTTGGGGACTGTAGTCATTAAATAATGACATGCATAAGCTTCAGATGTCATACCCTTCAGAAAATGTTTGCTAATGCAAAACATTTTATACTGGCAACTTTCTAAAGTAAAATATGTTCCTGATTATGTACCTTTGTCTCTAATTATTGAGCAGATAGGTTGGGAGGACATGGAGGGGTGCAGTGGGGGGTGTACCATATGATTCTCACAGCTGCAAGCTGAATTACACTTGTAGGTCATTATTTATGTATTTGTTCATTCATTTGATCACAAGCAAACATCTGAGATGCATACAGTTACACAAGTCTGTAATTGATAGTCAAGAATGTGTATAAATACTTGTCTCTTGTATTCTACAGTAGTTATGGTATAAAGGAAGGAACTGATTGTAGTAAACAGAAGTATCATCATATAAGCCATGTTCTTTGGGTACATTCCTTGGTATATTTGTGTTGTCAACTGTTGAAATGTGTATTACTTGGCTGCGAATAAACTGGAGTTCATGAAGTCTACAAGTTTAATATTAATATTTTAAATAAAACAGTGTAAGAAACTTCTCTGTGTGGAAGATTTTCAGTCCATATATCTCTAGTTAATCACTGTATCATAATCAGGTCAGACAACAGTAGAAGAAGTAGCAAACTTAAGCTCGTCTTAAGTAAAAAAAAATAAATAAATAAAAACTATAGAATTGTACATAATTACTAAGTATTTGAAAGTAATCTAACCAAGGCAGGCAGTCTGTTTCCATTCGAAAATCCTTTATTAAGTACACAGACAAGCGATCCAAGTAAAACAAAAATAGAGTAATAGTTTCCTCACAAGCTTTCTAAATATATATATATATATATATATATATATATATATATATATATACTTTTTATCAGGCAAGGGAGTTGTTTATTGTGCTGTAAAAATAAGTGTTATTGGTACAGATGTTAAATTCACATCCCTTCCCCCATCAGTGTGACATTCAAGCTGGTCCTGCCTTACTTAGTAGCTGTCATAATAATATAACCCTTATGTGCTTTAAATAAAATGTATAATGATGTGGTACCTCTTATTTAACCAGATTATTAAGTAGATTATTAAGTCTGTGATTTTATCCAAGGCAATATGCTACATGGCTGGAAATATATCAACCTTAGTCCATTTGGCAATCAAAAAAAATATATAAATATATACATATACACTTTGCATGTAAAAAATTAATTGTAAAAATCATATTCTATTTTCATAACCTGTTGTTAACAAAGATCACTTTCATCCTTCTAGACTTCTTCAGGTCTGTGTACAAGAACTTTCAAAACTATCTATAAAAATATTATTGTATAATTAGTTAGTATTGTTATTACACATCATTTTGAATAAAGTGGAAAAAAGAGAACCAGAAAAAAAAAAGAAAAAACAAAAGAGAAAAAAGAAAAAAGTAGTTCGCTACTTCTGCTACTATTGTCTGAACTAATTAATATACAGTGATTAACTAGAGATATATGGACTGAAAGTCTCCCACACAGAGAAGTTTCTTACACTGTTTTGTTTTTGGACCCACTATACTCATTTAGTGAGTTGTTTTAAGACTTCTGGGATACCACAGAGATTACTTGTTTTTTTTTTTTTTAATATTTTAACAATAAATATATTTTTAACTTAGCTTGGTTTTCTGCAGGCACATGAAGGTGAAATGTACTGTGTTCAGTATAGCAGTGATATTGTCTGTCTGGCACTGAATAAGGCTATGAGCTGTTAATGAGCTGCTTCTGTGGTGCAGGGTTTGATTCCCGCAGCCTTTGTTTATCTACTTTGCTACTATCAATTCACCAGACAGTCTACTCCTCCTAGGCTGTCCTAAGCTATTAGTAAATGTCTTACACATCAGTCTTTTTCAGTTCCCTTCACATAACCACTAATTAGTGCTTCATATATGCTATTTGATTGTAGTTTAATGGGTTCCCAGATGCATTTTCAATAGTATGAGAGTTTTAATGGACACAAATTTGTTTTTGCTAAGTCTGTTTACAATGTGAGGCTGTTTTGTTTAGCAAATGGCTGTTAGAATTTTGCTGTAAATTTTGAAATAAAAATTTTAAATTAAATCCAAATCTTTGTAATGATTGTAAAAGAAAAAAAAGAACTGTATGCACACTGACAGGTTTGAATGCTATTTTATAGTAATTGAAAGGAGACAGCCAAGTAAGTGGATATTGGTATGGCTACACAGGGGGATGGGGGGGGGGGGCTGCTTCATTACCTTGTATAGAGCCCCATTTAACCATGATCTAGCTCTGCTTCCTATTGCTATTAATTCATTCTTGAATACAGGAATATACAATTGTAATCTATAAGCTTGTTTCCAACCCACTTAGTAATGGATTGTCGCCTCAAAATGAAGTGTTCTTCACTAGTAGCATCAGTCAGTAGTAGACAAACTGCTGTAGACCTATGCAAGAGTGAGAATAAAAACAAGAACCCTACATTAATAAAACTGCCAAAAATATGTCAGTTTCATCAAAAGATAAAGACATGAGTCAAGATTTGCAGGGAAGTAAAGTGAAATGGCAAGGTACAGTAATGGAGTGTTTGATTTACTAAGATTTTAATAAATCATAAGTCCTGACTTACAGATTTTGTGCAGAAACGGAAAGCATTTTTTGCTATATTACCAGACTGATGGTTACTGTGTGTTGAATGTCAGCAGATGGGTGTGTCAGTGCCTAAACAAGAGTTGGATAAACTTACTTGAGTTCTTTCTAGGAACTGTAACTTAACCTTTCAAGTCTAAAGTTTAACAGGAGTGTTTCATTATACCTAATGTTGTACAGGGCAACATTAAACATGCAAATGATGTTCAAGCTACAATTAGTATGGAACATGGCAGGATTAGTGACTGTTTTAGCCAACCTACAGCATGGAAGTTTCCTAGATTTGCCAGCTGACCAAAAGCTAGTCAGAAGTAACTATTCTTTCAGAATACAAATAAGAATGTTGCATTTGATCCTAATTTTATTTTCTTGTGGTTTTATTTTGTTATTTTCTTGTGGTTAAATGTGCAGTCATATGACTTAAATATCATAGTGATAGATATACTATTTTTGTACCATTGCAAATAACTGTTACTATGTGTATAATCTCTTTTAAATTAAGGGGTGTCTATTAATAAATAAAATGGGTTAATGTTTATTTAAAAGAGAGAGATAGAGCTAATGGGTAATATAATTCTACAACAAGAGACATCCTTCAGCAAAACTTTTTTTATGAAAGCAGTTGTCTATTATGTCTCATACATTCTTTTTGACAGCATGAATTCTGAAAACCAATGTAAATATATGACAGCCATCGCTGTTTCTTCTTACCTTTGTGATGATCACATATCCTTAAGGGCTACAGCCTTTCCCAAGGGTCATCACCTCCAACAACTTGACGTCTCAGAATTGTGATGACCTCATCTTTGGAGGATCCCTCTCCTTTTTTGCATAAAGTTAACCCTGCAAGGGATACTAAGAGACTAGATGTAAAGGCATTTCCCCTTTGCATGTTGATAAGATTCAACGACTATTTTTGAACCTGGTGCTTTATTCTGTTTCCCAAAGACAACCACATATGTTATGGGCTAAACTCTACTTTTTCACTGAAGGTGAAGGGAAACCATCTCACTAAGTGCTGTGGCTATAGTCACAGTTGTTATTCCCTTAGTGCTGCTGTCACCTCCTCTGATAAATAGTTTCACTTTATCAATATTCATTATATTCATCATGTACAGTAGAATGCATATGCAGTCTTATAAATAATATAAAGTTATGCATGACAGAACAGGTAGATATACTTCCTATTTCTCCATAATTCCACCATTTTTAAAACTACAATCCACTCTGCTACAGGCCCCATGAGGAGCTCAGTGTCTCTCCAACCTAACACCACTCTTAAGTATTCAGCTGCAGTACCACCTTTATCTGTTATCCAACTGGTGGATACATTGTTATAAGAAAAGCGCAGTCCGTGTCTGAACTGTCTGCAAACACAAACAGCTAAAGTTAACTTTGAACCTAACACCACTCTTAAGTATTCAGTTGCATTACCACCTTTATCTGTTATCCAACCCTTGGATACATTGTTATAAGAAAAACCCAGTCCGGGTCTGAACTGTCTGCAAAGGCAAACAGCTAAAGTTAACTTTGAACCTAACACCACACTTAAGTATTCAGCAGCAGTACCACCTTTATCTGTTATCCAACCGGTGGATACATTGTTATAAGAAAAGCACAGATCAGGTCTGAACTGTCTGCAAACACAAACAGCTGAAGTTAACTGTAAACCTAACACCACTCAAGTATTCAGCTGCAGTACCACCTTTATCTGTTATCCAACCGGTGGATACATTGTTATAAGAAAAGCACAGTCCGGGTCTGAACTGTCTGCAAACACAAACAGCTAAAGTTAACTTTGTGTATGTGTCTACCTGTTTGAGTCAATATTCATTATCCCCCTGGAGAGCACTCTGTTTTGGCTTGTAAGCAGCCCCTTCCCCCCACATGCACACACTCTCATCTTCCATTTTCTCTTTTATTCCCTTCTGTTAGCAAATAGTATCCATAACTGATCAAATACTGTGTGTTTGTTAATTTAAATTGAGACCACAGTAGCCTTCTGATACAATGTTATCCTGCTTTTCCACCTGAGAAATGGTTAAGAAATGACTTACAGCTTCAGAGCAGTTCTTGGTCAATTCTGATTGTTTCTTAAACAAAAAATTGTCTTTGCTTTGGCTCATTAGCAGCAGTACAAAAGAACTGCCTGCTCACACCCTTGTTCTCCCCCTCCCCCTTCCCTGTTAATTACCTTAAGCCAATCCCAAAGTTAATAAATATTACCTGTGGCAGGCACCATTTTTAAAACTACAACCACCCTTTGAGCACCTTATGCTCAGCCCTGCCATAAAACTTACTAAAACTGCCTGAACTGGGGCACAGCTAACTGATAGTTATTGGAAATACAGGGTACCTACCTGAGTCTCCACATTCACTATTATATGTTCTTTATCAGTTTACTCTGTTACCTGATTGTTTCCAGACCCCTCATAAGAGCAACTAACAGGGTTTCTGCCCGCTTCGCTCCCCACCCTGCCCCCTATTCCCTCCCGGTCCCAGTGGTCCTAGCTTTATTACACACGCAAACCCCTCCCATCTTTCCAACAGCCAAATATGGCACTAAACCCAACACTACCTCCTCCATCTACCCACTACTATCACTCCTCCTCAGCTAACATGTATAAGCATACCATACCTATGCTCACTGCATGCACTCTACTTGCATATCTTGCATCCTACCAAAACTCCATCATTCCCCCACTCATCCACTACCAATGTACTACTACTCACACCACCACTCATGTCTCACCCTCACTCAGCTCCCCTCCCACCAACTCAAGAACCATCCCTATGCACCCCCCACATATTCTATCAACTATATTACTCAAACATAAAGAATCCCTACAACTTAACATAGTAACCCTCCCACCATACCTATTACCCACAGGGCACAATCATAAAGTTTCCCTAATAAACAAACACATTCAAAAACTGAGAAAACTAATAACCTCATTCATATCAAAACTAGCCCTAAGTGGAGACATCCACCCCAACCCTGACCCTACCATCTCCAACCCCACTCCTCATAATCAGACTAGAAACCACAACTTCTCCCAAATCACAGCCAATAGAAAGCCAAGTGACTTCCTTCTACTAAGCCTAAATATTAGAAGTGTATCTAACAAAGTTCATGAACTCCATGCCACCATAGACTTGTACTCCCCAGATATAGTCAGCCTGACAGAAACCTGGCTAAAACCTCACATTACCAGTGAGCAAATCCTCCCTACCGGTTACGGCATACTAAGAGTAGACCAGCTAAACAAGAAAGGAGGCAGTGTAGCTATAATATTTAAACAGCATCTAGACATCCAGATCTTAAAATCATCAGCTCCACAAATAGGCAATGAAGAAATAATATATACCAACCTCAAAATAAACCAAAATAAAACCATCAACATAATTGGATGCTACTTCCCACCTGGCCAAAACATCTCACCACTAGAAAACCTCCTCAGCTGGTCTACCCACCATCTCCCCCAAGAAACTATAATTGTAGGTGATTTCAATATTGACTGGCAATCCTGTTCTGGCAACCATCCAACCCATCATGTAAACCTTCATGGCTTCAGCCAACTAGTCTAGTCGCCAACCAGGATAAATAAAAACAGCAACAAGCACACTACCCTGGATTGGATACTAGTCAGTAAGAGCCTCCAGTCATACATAATAGGCTGCTTATCAGATAGCCTCAGTGATCACTCCCCAACATTCCTACTCAAAAAACACCTATACCAAGCTAAACCTGTCATCTACCATCAAATACATAAAAAACTAAACTTTAACCCACTCACATTCATCTCATCCCTCAAAGAATGCAACTGGCATCCTCTAAAGTATCTCAGTCTTGATGACGCAGTTGATTTTTTTAATACTACCTTCCTGAGCATCCTCAATTACCACGCCCCGATAAGACTTTTCAGAACCAAAGCACAACCCTCCTCATGGCTACAGAAAACCACTAAGTCAGAAATGAAAAACAGGGATAAAGCCTGGGGCACTGGTGCAAAACCAAAACCCACTCAACTAGACAGAAATTCCTAGAACTATGCAATAGAGTCAAAAAGCTAATCAAACAGGACAAATTCCAATACTACCAGTCTGCCCTAGACTCCTCCCAACACAACCCCAAAGAATTCTGGTCCTCCATAAACTCCATCCTCCACCCAGGTAAAGTCAGTACCCCTCCTCCTAACATCCCTCACTCCTCCAAAAATATTGCTACCTCATTCAACACACACTTCACACAAACCATACTATCACTTGCTCAACAACACAACCCCCTCCCCTCCAACCCACACCTTCAACTAGTAATCTCCCCACTGCCTTCTCTTTTCTCCTGTTCCTACCTCCAACATAAAAAAAACTCTTAACTAAACTTAAGCCCACCAAATTAGCAGCAGACAACCTCCCAAGTGAATACCTACAAATCGCAGCAGATGCTCTGGCCTACCCAGTATCTATCTTGATTAACCAATCTCTGTCAGAAAGTTACGTTCCTACACTATGGAAAGTATCACATATAATTCCCCTCCACAAAGGTGACCCCTCTACAGAACTAACCAATTACCACCCCATAGCTATTCTCTCTCCACTCTCCAAAATACTAGAGAGATGTATTCACTCTCAAGTCTCAGACTACCTCCTTACTAACAACCTCCTTTCCAATACTCAGCATGGTTTCCGACCAAACCATAGCACCACCACTGCCTTACTCTCCTTTACTAACATTATCCTTCAGCATAAAAGCAATGGCTATCTCTCCTCTGCTACTTTCCTAGCCCTATCTAAAGCATTTGACATGGTCCCAATTCATCTCTGTCCTTAATAACCTATCCTTCTCTCAATCAGTCACCAACTAGTTTCAGAGTTACTTGTCTGACCGCCAACAATCCGTTATATGGCAGAATGATACATCTCCCCAACTACCTGTCTCTATAGGGGTATGGATCTGTCCTTGGACCCCTACTCTTCTCTATTTTCACCAATAATCTAGCCTCTGCCACCAAACATGGCACACTCATACAATATGCAGATGACTCAACCATCATCTGCTCAGCCCAGTCCCTACCCAAACTGCAAAAAGTCACACAGGAAGCCTTTTCCTCTGTTGAAACTTGGTTATCCGATGCCCAATTAATACTCAACCCAAATAAAACTAAACTACTCATCTTCCAACCCACCAAACATACTCAAAACAACTCTCACTTTAACATCACAGCAAAAGACAACACCACTATACACAGAACAGAACACACCAAATTGCTAGGAGGGGAAATAGACAATAAACTAAAATTTGACATTCACATATCCATGACCATAAAATAAGTCCACAAAAACTAGTAGCGTTATACAGAAATAAGCAACTTCTCACCAAAGCAGCAAAGATTTCAGTAGCAAATTCCCACATTATCTCCACCCTACTTTATGCCTCTCCAATACATACCAACCTAAGGCAATACAATCTAAACAAGCTAGAGACCTGCTACAACAAAATGGTCAAATTCGCCACAGGGGCATCTTACCATAGTCACCACTGTCTCTCACTTGCTGAACTGGGCTGGCTTGAACTCCCTCACCTCCTTCAATGGTATCAGCTCTCATTCGCCCACAAACTTGTAAACCATCCACTAAATGTCCCATCCCTCCAGAATCTACTCCAACCCTATCACACCACCAGACCACTAAGATCCAGCAACAAAAATCACTTGCAGATCACTAAAGCCAATAACTCTGCTGGTGAAGCACTATTCTCTTGCACCATAGCCAAATTATGGAACTCCCTCCCACCCACAATTACCTCCGTACCATCATGCACCCACTTCAAAACTTTACTAAAAGCACACCTAAAAACATGCTGGCTATACCCTTACAACTCCCACTCTAATATTACCCACCCCATCCACCCACTACCTTTCTTTCCACCCCACTAACTACCTTGATTATAGCAAGCTCAGATGCTCATAAGCCTAGTACTTATTATACAGCAGGAACTTCTTATTGTAACATTTGTTAATGTCTGGTATGTACTTCACAGATGATAAAGAGTCTAGTTGTCTACTGATGTACTATGTTCTTCATCTGTAACTATGTTGTAATTGTTAATTGCTATGTTGATCAAATTGTTAATTGCTATGTAAATCCAATGTAACTACTATCTGTATATTTTAACTGTGGAGCTTTTCTCCCCGGGCCTCCACTGAAAATGGACCTACGTCCAGTAGGACACTCCTGGTCAACAAATGTAAATAAATAAATAAATAAAAATTCATACTGCCACCAAGCTGTCCACTTCTTTTAGATTTTTCCTTGATATGTATACAACTACTATTATTTTAAAGAACAATTAGAGAATTATATCAGGGTAAATAAAGCATATTCATGTTATTGGTGTGTCCCCATGCTTTACCTAAAGTAAAAATTAAAATGTGAAAACGTACATACGAGCAATCATTAGCAAATAGTGGAAATCCATTTTCTATTAGCAGGAGGTATATATGTGTGGGATACATATATACTGTCAGTATCACAACAGAACAGTCACTTTTACCCCTCCAACTACTGGTCAGAGATCTCGATTTAAAGTGCACACTTACTGCAAAAGTGAAAACATGGTTTATCTTAAACAATGCAGCAAATATAATGAAACCTAGATAAGTAAAACCACAAGAAAGCTAAAAGGACTGATATCTATATTATTATATTATCATTTTAAAATAAGCCACAATGTTCTATATAATTTTGAATTTATGTTACAACCATTGATAAGCTGGACCTCTCTATAAGAGGTGATGATGAGAGCACGAGCACTGGACTAGAGAAAAGAGTATTATTGGGAGCTAATCCTTAAAGCAGACTCTAAATTAATGGTAGTCTGAGTATTAAGGCCATACTTGTGGACAGGATTTAAGACACCAGTTAGTTAAACTGCTTTAATTATGATAACATGCAGGCCATGATTTATAAATCTGCTGAGACTGTAACACTAGTTTCATTTAATGAAATGCTCATACTTGAGAGTGTTTATCATCAGTTTTGGTTAACTTATTGTTATTAATTGTTTATATATATATATATATATATATATATATATATATATATATATATATAATATATAGATATATCAGAGATTGAAGACTACAGCTTTTACTTTATTCATATTGTCATTATGGGTGAACTTATAGCTAGTAGCCAAGTCTTTTTTTACTTAGTAACTCTGGCAAAGTTAAGTAGTAACTCCTCAACTATTGGCTGGATACTTAAACTGCTACCTTTCCGAATGTGGTCTCTCTGTGGGATCAGCTATATTCCAAAGTGGCCAATGTTTTATTTGGAAGGTAGAACCCTCCCACTTCTGGGTGGGAGTGGACAGAATATACTCCTATATGTACTGCTGCTAGCTTCACATGTCCACCTTTACCTTCGCAAAATATTTTGGCATATTCAGGAAGGCCTAAGTGAAGAGATAGGCTACTGTTGCATGCAGCCACCTTTATTAATATGTATTTTAGATAATGCAGTAGCTACAGGATAATACACTACATGATACACATTCTGAACTCTGAGACAAGCTGCAAGCATTGACCATGTACGAGCGCTGGCATAATGGTTAATGTGTTTATCGCACATACGCAAGGTACAGGGTTTGATACTCACCTTTGAAAGGGAAATTGGATGAGCTTAAAATGGCCTGCAAGGGCAGCTACCCTAGTATTTACCTATGAGCTATCAACTATATTACAGGTGTACATTCTCCTTTTTCAAAAATTGATTCCCAGTTTACTTTGAAGTAGAATTGAATGCATAAATGTAAATATCTGATAATGAATTATTGTACTTTCACTGTGGCATTTCTGGACATTGCTTCTGTTAGACAAATACCTTATTGTACCAGAGGTATTTTCAGATGCAGTGACATTGCTCTTTTTTTTTACTTTTCATTTTCAGCATTAAGTACAAAGTCAGAGCACATTATTAATTCAATACCACCATAGTTATGAAAATGCAATTCTTTACTTTTTATCCTCAGAGATGTCTGAGAATTTTCCTGGTTGTCTTAATATTTCAGACTTGCAGTATTTGGAAGAGTCTATGGTCAGCATTTCTGGGGCTGATGTACTAAGAAGTGTTACAGACACATTCCCATCAGGCAATCTATCAAAAAATTGTGGGCATTGATAAACACTGTTCTTCAGCCACTGCTGTTTCTGAAAATAGCTCTCGGGACAACTTCTCAGAGATCTTTCTGGATACTTCTGTGACTACCTGCTTACAGATTCTATATCCAACACAGTCTCTGTAAATATCTGTACATTTTTCTGCAACTTTCCATCCTCACTACAAACAACAGATTTGAATTACTCATTCAGATTCACAACCTCTCATATTGACTGTTTATTTGTGGAACTACTGGTATAAACTTGCAATGGTCTCCTCTTTTAACAAAGATGGGCATCTTCATCTCTTAAAACATTATTCTTTGTTTTGTCTACACTGATTTTATTTCAGTGTCTTTTTAACTAACATCAAGTTTTCAAGCTTGATATGAGGTATCGCAGTTAAATATTTTCTATTTAATCAATAGTCTGTTGCTAGCTGAGCTAGTGAAAGCCATCTTACAGTGGAGTATTCTTACATTTGAACAAAGCTAGCAGTCCAGCTACATAACAGACACTGTTATGCTCTGGTGTGAGCTTCTTCATGGCTCTATATGCTTTGAACTGTCTTTTTAATTTGACCATTTGCTTCTGGATAGTTCAGACTAGAGGATAGATGATGAAATTAACATTGCTCTAAAAAATTTATCGAATTCTATATATGCATACTGTAGACCATTGCATATTACCACATCTGGAATCCTGTGTTTTGAAAATACAGTGTTAATTGTGATTAACACTATAGCCTCAGGAAACAAACAATAATCTGCTCATGTCAATTATCCACAGGCATAGAACAGAAACATATCTGTGCCAACTTTACTCCATGGTGTTCCTGGAAATGAATAAGGAATCATTTATTCTCTTGGATTATTGTTGTTATTTACATTGCATAGTAAACAGTCTCAAAGCTCTTGTAAATTTCTATTGACAGTCCTGGCCATTGTAACGTGTCTATGTTCGTTCATCAAATAAACTAACATCAAATGGCTAATACTCAAATGTTAAACCTCAAATGTTAATAGTACCAAAGATGCTTATCTTCGAAAATAAAATCCTCGAATGGCCATAGTTGGCCAACAGCCAGGAGGTACCAAAATGCATAACGTAAGCTATATAAACCATTTTATAAATTTGCCGTATTCCCCACTGTAGTGTAATCTCGAAGTTGGTATATATAGTTGGGGGTTGTGGGGAGCAAGGTGTGCAGTATCATTGGACATTTGCAATGTTGGCCAACTATGGCCATTTGATGATGTTATTTTCAAAAATAACACATTTAACATTCGAGTATTGATGTTAGTTTTATTCGATGAACAAACATAAACCCCATTGTAATATGTCAAAGATTACTTCTTTAGACTTCATAATTCTACAGTATGTTTCCTATATTCTTACCAATATTTCTTTTCTTAGATGATTAGTATCATTTTTTTTCTGCTTTTAAGATCAAAATTTGTATGTAGCTTATTATTTTTCCTTAAATGAAAAGTATGGCTGAATTGTTTTCCTTACAGCAGACTTTCTTCATTGCCAGCTTTTCATGGAAGTATTTTAAATATTCTCATCTCCATTTAATTCTCTGCATGCATTTAAACTTCTAAAATGACGACCTTACTGAAAAACTAAAAAGAAATATGAGTTTTGTCATCTTTATCTTTTATATACTGCTAACACCTTATCATCAGTCTAACCAATATTTTCTAATTTGTTATACCACAGTCTGTCCTGATTTTTTTTTTTTGGGGGGGGGGGTAGTGGCATGCTGTATAATTTGTTTTTGCAGTTATGTTACTCACCTTTCTAATGTTTTTTTTTTTTTGGGGGGGAGGGACATATAGTGCACCCTTGTGTGAAAAGCATTTATTAAAGTAATATCTCTCCTCTAACATGCACTGGACGTAGCTTCATTGCCTTAAGTGTTTCAGTTTGTCTTTTGTATTCATATTTTTTACTTTTTTATCATTTACTTATTTTTGCTAGTAGCTATCTCTTATGCATTTAAAGTTGAATTTCCATGTTAACCTTGAAAAACTAGTTTATCTGATATTTTTTTCCAAACCAAATTTTCAAGCTAATGTGTTAAAGCTGGTCATTTATGAATGATAATGTATACAACAAGACTGTTTGCAGTCTATACCTTGGTTTAAAACTTCTATTTATCCTGCAAATAAAATCAGTGAACGCCTCTAATTAATTTATTGTCTTCATATGATAAAAAATCTGAGTGGTAGTTACCCTGCTGGTCTATATGATGTCACAAATAATGTAGCAAACATCAAAAGGAAATAATGTAAAAAAAAAAAAAAAAAAACACAAAACAAATCCTAGAGAAAATCAGTAAAAATACTATTTTGAGATATTTCATTTTTGTATGTAATTCTGTCTTATGATGGGATTAAAAGAAAAATAAAATCAGCTCTCATCAGAAAAGCTAAACAGTTCAGTGAAGTTGTCTAAGCTTCTTTTCACTGACAGTCATCTGTAGATTTTTTTCAGTTAATTTCCACCTTTTTTCTAAGGAAATTGTCGTACTGCATTTGTAAATGTGAATTGCTCAGCATGTATGCATTTTTTGGATTCATAATCATTGCCATATTAGCAGTGCTTTGAACACAGAGTACTTAAACATACTTTCTAATGGTGTATGACATGAAAGCTTTACAAAATACAGATTTCATTTCATGTATGTTCACATAACTTTTCATATCCACATATTATAAGAAAACAGTTATTTTTTTCTTTCAGACCATATATAATATGTGATTCCTTAAAGATCAAATGTGATCATTTTCACTGTTTACCTGTAGCCCTCTGCACTGGCACAATCACATATTGGTGCCATTTCCATATTAAATCTGGTTTGTGTGAATTGTTCCAGCATTGTTTTCTTTTCAGATTCATCTTGGCTCCTCGCAACACCAGACTTCAGTACTTCTTATGTTTATGTCTTCAGGGTCATCTCATTGATGATGTGAGGTCATTGCTGTACTTCCTTGGTTAGTTTCTCAGCTGATAACAAAAACAAGCCAGCAACTGTGCGCCGAGTATATATTAATTTATTTCTATATACAACACAAGAAGAAACAGAGGAATTAACCTAGCCTTCATCAGTGTAATAATACAAAACATCTTGTGAACATATATATATATATATATATATATATATATATATATATATATAGTATATCCTTAATTAATACTGAGATGTTATTGGTGGGCTCATAAATATTCATTTAAGCCTGGGCTAAACAGCCCACCCAATTTAACAATCCACTTCTTTTCCATTGCATTCAATTTTGTATGCCATCCAGTTTTTTGGTTCCTATCCCCTCTTATCCTATCTATAATGGTAAAATGAAAGGATGCTGTAGTGTGTTGTAAAGTATGTTTGGACAAAGCATTGCTCATTCTTTTATGTCTAACATCAAAAAGGTGTTCAGAAATATGTAACCTAAGAGGTCTGTATGTTTGTCCAATGTAGAATGCATGACAGTTGCAGGTGGCCAGGTATACAACCCAGTCTGTACTGCAGTTTGCAAAAAACTTTATGTCGAATACCATGCTGCAGTTACTGCTAGAGAAGTTTTTAGTTTTCAAAACTCGACTACAATTGCTGCAATGACCACAAGGCATGCAGCCAATAATCTTCTCCCCAGAAATGGCAGTTTGGGTAGTATTATGATGAGTGGATGGATGCTGATGTTTGAAATGGCTAAAATAAGTCCCCAAGTTTTTCCCTTTTCTAAAAGAGTGTGGGTGAAGGACATCAAACAGGTACCAAGAAAACAAAAAACAGATGTCCTAAGCCAGGAAACACACCATAAGTTCCACACAGCAGGAAAGTGCACTTGTAGAATTTTGTAAAATCTTTTATTCGTAAAACACCATAATTTAAAATCAAACGAACCAGGTTAAGCGCTTTCTTCCCCTGTACAACACTTAGGGGACATCCTCAGAACCAAATACACATTTCCATAGGATCAACCTATTTAAACCAAGACACTCAATCAATCAATTAATCAATTAGATGTTTGAATACATTAAGTTGAAATATATATTTTTACAAAATGTCCACAAATGAATAAAAATAAACATGAATGAGTGAGTTAAGGAATTAATAAGTTAGAGAATTTATAAAATTCATAAAATCAATGCCCTTTTCCTTAAAATAGGCACCAGGGATAAATAATCATTTAAACCTGGTGCTTCCAAGGCATTTAATTTAATTATCCAATAAAAGTCTCTCAAATCTACTACAAGTTCTCACCAACCCCCTCTTGGGTTGTGTGGTACAACTTCTAATATGCCAAATTTAAACACTGTGTGACCCTGACAAACTAGGGTGTGTCTGTAAAGTGCATTTTTCATGTTATTCTTACTAATAGCATATAAATGCTCATAAATGCGTGTCCTAAAATTCCTAGTGGTTTTACCCACATAATAAACTTATGGTGTGTTTCCTGGCTTAGGACATCTGTTTTTCCTTTTCTAAAAGAGAAATGACATGTTTCACCTAAATGTTGAGACAAAAAATTGCTCGCCAACAGTATACTCCAATGTCTTCTAATGATCTCAATAAGCTTGTTGGTGTTCCTACCATATGTGGTGGAAAACCATAATTTTTAGTGGTAGAGCTTGTTTTTTTGTTGGTATTTCAGAAGGTCCTTTCTGTCAATTTTGGCAGCATAATTGCTTGCTGTATAGATATAACCCATATTGTATCCTCTCTCTTGAAATCTATGAACTAAATCATTCAGTAAATGTGCAAAGGAATTATCATCTGAACAGATGCGTCTCATACTGATGAATTGTGACTTGGGGATGTTTTTGGTAATGTGGGCTGGATGAAAGCTGGATGTGTGGAGCACAGTGTTATAGTCAGGGTATTTGCAAAACACTTCTGTGTGTAGAGCATTGTCAGTGTTCCCAGATATAAGTACATCCAAATAAGTGATTCTATCCAAATGGTAATTGACAGTAAACTGTAAACCCCACTTATTTTCATTAAGATACCCTATGAATTCCATAAGGTATTCCACATCAGACCTCCACACCATCCAGCAATCATCCAAGTACCTACGCCATATATCAGTTTCCCCCAAGTAAATGTGTGTAGTGTCATAAATAATGTGCTCTTCTATGGAAGCCATGTATAGATCCGCATATATAGGGGCAAAGGATGCACCCATTGCAGTCCCACGCACTTGTAAATAGCATTGGTTACCATAGAAGAAGACATTCTTCGTGAGAGCATGTTCTGTCAGGATAAGAAGAAAGGTGTTGAAACCAGGTCTTTATAAATTGGATTTCTCTAACCAGTATTCAGTAGCATCCAGCCCTGCCCAGTGTGGTATGTTTGGGTATAATGAACAGACATCTAATGTGCACATTAACCAATGATCCTCAATTTGCATGTCATTTATTATGTCCAGAAATTCTGTGGTGTCTTGAATTCTGGACCTAACCCATTTCAGTAAGGGTTTAAGATATTGTGTCAGAAATTGTGAAATTGGTTCAGTTAGGGACCCATTACCAGCCACGATAGGTCTACCCAGAGGATTGTGGAGATCTTTATGGATCTTCGGTAAAAAATATATGTATTGGCTGCTTGGATCTGAAACAGTAAGATGGTATTTAACTTGTTCCGTAATTATGCCATTTTGTACTGCTGATTCCAAAGATTTATCTCATTGTTGTTTAAACATGCTAGATGGATCAAGGTTCATTCTAGTGTAATATCTGCCATCATCCAATTGTCTACGAGTCTCAGAATCATAATGCGACCAATTCATGACAACCACAGCACCACCTTTGCCCGCAGAAATAATTACCAAGTTTTTATTATTAGCAAGTTCTTGTACAGCCAACATATCAGACTCAGTTTCTCAGCAGACAAAGGCAGAAGTGCAGATTTTTAAGAACTGGAGCTTGTTTTTTGCCATAATTGTCAGGAACAGACAGCAGCTAACTACAACATAAAGTAAGTGATTAAGTAAATAAATATAAGCATTATAAATATGAAAAGTAAGTAAGTAAATTGAATCTACACATGATTTGTTCCCTGTCTACCTCTTACCACAAAACCTCTGGAAAAATTTTAAAATAATGGGGGGGGCATAAAAAAGATCCACTTGTATGCGTTGTTTAATTTTGTTCATTTTTAATTATATTTTGCTGAGCAGGTTGGCCCAACTGAGCACAGCATATTTCTGATGAGACCCATGAAAATTAACTCCGAAAATAAATGGGAGATATAGTCATAAAAAAAAATTCACAGTAAGTAGTTGATGGCAGTAACATCATTCAGAAAAAGCCAATGACTGTAAAGTTACTGAATGCTGAAGATCAAAAGTAGTAAATGATATCGATTATAACTATAAGAAGACAGACCTGTTTACAATCAGTAAAGAAAATATGCAGACATATATAGGAAGTACCCACAAAATTGCACAGCTAATATATATATATATATATATATATATATATATATATATATATATATATATATATATATATATGTATATAGTTTACTTTACCTTTATATGTGCGTAATGCATATGAGTGAAATACAAAGCACAGTAAAGTTCACTCAGTGCAGATTCGGCATTTTTGGTGTGAGGTGCACTATTGTGGGGATCGGGAAGTGGACCCTTTCCCCACTGTAGTGCAACCTCAGAGTTAGAATAATAAAGCAGGGGGGTGTGGGGGATGCAGCCCCCCTGCATTATGCTTTGAATTGAAGTTCGAAAATCAGTGAATCTGGTTTTTGATTTGCTGATTTTCGAACTTTGGTGCAGATTGGACTGACGATTTTCGTCATTCCGGTTCGCACAAAGGGCCGTTTGGTAGGTTGATTTTCAACCTTTCAAAGGTAAACCATATCTATATATATATATATATATATATATATATATATATATATATATATATATATATATATATATATATGGATCTACTTTAACACATCAAATTTACATTTCTGTGAAATGCAACTTCGCGAGTACGTTTTCGCGAAAGTGCATTTATCCAAAAAATGCACTTTCGCAAATAAACAGTTCAGTGAACAGCAAAAGAAAAAAAATACACTAAACATATCTATGCAGGGGAGCTTCCCCCCTGCACCCCCCACACCCCCACTACTTATATATTCTAACTCTGAGATTGCACTACAGTGAGGCAAAGGGAATATTCCCTTATCCTCACTGTGCCACAATCTACAACAAAAGCTTCCCTCCCATACATGAGTTGAGAAACATCTACTTGCACCACTACAGGAACCAGAACTGGTGAACTCTCCTTGGTAAACTGTATTTTTGAGAAAGTGCATTTTCGGATAAATGCACTTTCACGAAAATGGACTCGGGGAAATTGCATTTTGTTGAAATGTAAATTTGATGGGTTAAAGTACACCCATATATATATATATATATATATATATATATATATATATATATATATATACATATATACATATATTTATATATATATATATATATATGGGTCTACTTCTGATTGCCAAAAACTCACTTTCCCGACAACAGAAGATCAAACTCATTTAAGCGAAAGTGCACTAAATCGAAAGTTCACTTTCGCAAAAGCCGGGTCTCCGAAGCGCATTACAGTGAAGATAAGGAAATATATCCTTTTTCCCACTGTAGTGTGATCTCAGAGTTAATATATTTAAGTAGAAGGGGTGTGGGGGGGTGCATCCCCTACATGGGGAGGTGCAGGGGGTGCAGACCCCTGCAAAATAATGTTTAAAGCAGTTTTGTTTTTTTTTTCCAGTTTGGATCAATCAAGCAACATAGACCCATATATATATATATATATATATATATATATATATATATATATAGATATATATATATATATATATATATATAGAGAGATATATATATATATATATATATATATATATATATATATATATATATATAGCGACCCAGTGGTGCAGCAGTTAACGTTGTTACCTCACAGCAAGAGGTTCTCTGGTTCAATTCTTGGCTGGGGTGCCTTCTGTGCAGAGTCCGCATGTCCTCCCTGCATTCGCGTGGGTTTCTCTGGGTACTCCAGTTTCCTCCTACATTCCAAAGACATGCATCTGCAGTGTTTCTCTCTGGGCCACCACTGAAAATAGGCTCTGTTCCTAGTCAGATTTTCTCAGTTAACAAATGTTAAATAAAATAAAAATAAATATATATATATATATATATATATATATATATATAGACATGATGTAAGATAGATATTAGTATATGGTATGAACAAACTTGAGATTCAGTGATTACAGTTTGCTTGAATATAGTAATCAAAGATAACCAGTGCTGTGGTAAGACAATGTGTTATTCTGGGTCTATATTATAAGATCGAATGCTTAGGTAATCGAACACCTAAACATTGAACTTGTAATATCGAAAGCAAAAAACAGAGAACGGACGATTTAATGCAGGGAAAGATTTCCTTTGGCTTTTCTCTGGATTTTGCTGTTTTGTCTACTGTAGAGTGATCTCAGAGTTGGTATATTTAGTTAGGGAAGTGTGGGGAGCACAGCTCCCACATTGGGGGGTGTGGGGGGGGAGAAGGCCCCCACTTAGTTTGGGTGCAAATTTTTTTTTTCCCGTGGCTAGCCGACATGTTTTTCTGTGCCGTTTGACATTTTTGGGTTTAATATTACAAGTTCAATGTTTGGTTATTCGATCACCTAAGCACTCGATCTTGTAATATTGACATGTGATTCTTTGCTATGCTGTATGTTAGCCATAGCATTCAACTTCTTACAGCAAAAATAAATTCTGGAGAATGCAAAAATAATGGGAGGGAGAAAGGCCCAAAATCCCAGACATATTTTAAATATTGCTAGAACAGGTTTTGCATTATTTTTATACATTTTTTGAAAGATAAGAAGTCTAAAACTCAAATGTATACCATTAGTTACTGACTGAGATCCACAATGATTTGACAAGATAATGACAAATGTTATGAGGAATATAACACAAACATGAGGATAAAATGTAGACATTCTGCAAAATTCTGGATAGATGTGATGTATGACCTGAGCAGTAATCCTGACACAAAAAATACAAGTACATTTAATATTTAATTTTCGCAATCCTGTATTTCCTGGTATTAATGATATATAGTCTCTAACCTGAGCAGAGTAGTTTAACAGTGGTACAATGTCTGTGTCACACAGGGCTATGTAAGAGGCTGGATTTAAGAGTACAATAGTACAATGACTGACAATTCTCATTGAGCCAAGGTATTTGCATCAAGGCCTGTACAGATGGCATTGCATACAACAGTAGTCAGGAATACCGAGTCAAGGAGGTATGCAGTGCTCAAAATAGAAATTAGGCTTAGAATAAAGAGCTACTAAAGTGCTAAATCACTGTTTGATAGTATTAATGGTTTTGAGGAGGAATAAAGTTAATGGCTGGTAGGTAACTGCAAGCGGCTAGGGATATATTAAGACTGAGTATGGTAGACAAACCATTTAGATGTTTAGAAGAGTAGTAAAGCATGGAACTGCAAATAAGCTGCGTGAGATGACTTAGATCTGATATGTTGTTGTAATGCCCTGTGTAGTGGGGTTCCAACATAAGCATAAGATGATCAGTCACATCTGTTTGTTCTGTTGCCATGAGTGAGGTTGGCCTTGCTGAACAGTATGGCTCACTTTACACATGGACTGGAGTCTTTGCAACTTGACACAACGCAAGCTTCATAGGAGAGGTATGAGTGAAGTTTCAGGTGTTACATCTAAATTGGCTTACATAGCAACTGTGATATTGGAAAGGCAGTACACACCTAGTTCTTGCCTATACTGCTGTATCTGTCACCTGAAATGTATCATAATCTGAAGTTTACAGAGCAGATGTGGCTTGGATATAGAGTTTTTGTCCAGTTGCTCAGAAGAAAAGAAAGAGATGCAGACAAATATTGTACTTTATATTATGTGCAATAAATGGTAATGTGATGCCCACCACTGCTACCAATATGTCATCCACACGCTGGGCCAGTAATCAAGGAGCCTGAATCCTCATCACTGACACTTGAGAGAGATATGCACTTGGAATACAAATGGATACACTCAGTATTTCCAGATGCAGACCTCTCTGCATGAAGTACAATTTCCCTTAAGAGCACACAAGGAACACACTCAGCCTGGGATCTGGATGTCTCTATATCTGTCACCTTCTGGGTCCCCAGTAAGACTCCCCACTGGTACAACTGTAGGGTTAGGTCCTCAACTGAGTGTCCAAGCCAAGTCCTCCAGCACCCTCTCTGTAAACCCAGTGCTTCTTTTCCCTCCTCCAAGTAGCTGACACACTCTTTAAGATTTTTCACACACACACCTAGGAAAAGCTGGCACAGATTACCCACTCTACCAGCTTTGCCCAGACTATAAGGCAGATTCACTTCCACCCTTACAAAGGGTATCCAATTATACTGTGCAATATTAATACGAATACAAATGGTAGTACTTCACTAAAATGGCTAGGCCTTCTGCAGTGGCCCACATACTGTTACCAAACAAATATAAGCACTCTCAAAGGTTAAATACTTTCTACAAGGACCAGCCACAATAAAAGTTTAAATATATTTAATAATGAATAATAAAAGTATATGAAAATTTTGAATATATATTTACAGTAAACTACAGAGTTCAAATCACAGAAAATATTGAAATTAACATTGATGGATAGACTCATACAAATAAAGAAAACACTCTCTAAACTAAGCGTCACTATATTCCTGACTGATCTAAAATAAATACTGCTCCTTAGTTAAGTTACTTACTATCGCAAGGCAAGATGCTGTGGGCAAGGGTCTTTCTAGTCAGGCTCCCCAAAACAGAATACTCTATACTCTGAGATTTCTCTTTTTAATATCTAAAATATAATTTCCCAGAGGGTTGGCAGAATGACCTCTTCTGGTCACCTGACTCATGATTCTGACAGTATTCCCCTTTGAAGCCGAGGCAGGAACTTAGCACAGATGGCTCCAATACACAACTAAATGCTTATGGCAGTGCCCAGTGCCTGGGGCTTCCCCTCTTTTCACTGAGCTAATGAACAAAGGCTTTTCCCAGACCTATCATTTCTGGTCCTATTCAGCACTGTGGGGTATCATTTTAATGGTTTAACAGCTCATTGACATTTCCCTTATCTTTCTTAATGTTAACCTCTACTGTCCCAGTGTCCTCTGTTAAAACATATACATTTAATTCAGTTACAGTAATTTCAGAAGGGTGTACTGTTGATACATTTAAAAAAAAAACAAACCTCACAAATACATTTCAGCACAAGCATCTGTACAAAGCAGTTTGATATACAAATGACATACAGTTCTAATACATTTGTAACACAAGCATCATGTATAAATCAGTTTGATATTCAAATGGCATATCATTCTTCACAAAACTCTAGCTGGCTATGCTGGCACTTGCCCATATTATTACATCCTATCAGTACCCTGAAATTGTGATAAAAATGCCCTGAACATAAGTGCTCAAATTGCCCAAGCATTGCCAAATAAGCTGTGAAATTTAAAACACACACATAAAAAAAGAAAAAAGAAAAGCAAACCAACAAAAATATCTTATTTTACAAAAACTGTAGAATATTCCTTGATGTCTGAACCACTCCATTTGAATCATGGAAAACTCAAGACTGAAAACAAGCACTAAGATATTATAATTGTAACAGATTCAGTAAGAACTACTGATAGCATATTTAACCCATTACCTACTGAACATGTTCATGTATGTCCACAGAATATTGCTTGTTTTTTATCCCTTTTTTAGTTCTTTGATTTAAAATTCAGTATATTCAAAATGGTTCAGTCTTTATTCATGAAACATTCATGGAATGTTACTGAATACATATCAACAAAACATTATTGAACTTGGGCTCTTACCTTTAAAGAATATAAAGGAGCAGGCATCTTAAATGTTACCGAAACAAAATCAACTGCTTTAATGTCATTTATGCCTCAATGTATACAAATATGAGAACGCTCCTTTTAGGTACACCACAAATATATATTTTTATTGGTCGCATTTGGTTATTTTTAGTCTGAACAGAACTAAACGCTACACCATTTGTTTTTAGCTATTTTGTAAAAGTTTTATTCAGTCAATTTGCAAAGACTTGCTTGAATTCATCCATAACTTAAAATGAGTATCCCTCTCTGCTGTCAAGATAGCTTATGAAACTTACCAGTACAAAATTCTCCTGATTTCTCCCTCATATTTGCATGCTGTCCATACCTCACAGAAGTTTTGATTTTTTTAGTGAATTATTGAGGATTACAATCTGACACTAATGCTACATAATAGAGTTTCATAGTTTACAGTTTATTTTGCCCAGAAAATGCATGCTAATGCAAACTTTGTTCCACTTATAAATGCAGGTACTGCACTCAGCCCATATGTAGCAGTAACATGACATTCACTTACTGACAAAAAAAAAAAAGAACAAATAGTACCAGGTTATTAGAGCATAAAGTGCAGGATAGATCCAACTTTGCATCATCAAAGTGACAAGCATGATGATGCAAAAACTGCTCCATATGGAAATGCTCACACTCAAAATGTTGATAAGAATGAAACTACAGGTGCTTTTTTACAGGTGGGCATGCCCCTCTGCACCCCCCCCCCCGATGTGGATATGGAAAAATGTGGATACCCTCTAGGATGAAATGAGCAATAACTGGAGCTAGACACTTAACACTCTTGGGGCAGTGGATAGGCCAAGGGGTAAGACAGAGAACAGATCATGTGATTCAGACACTCAAAACTTCAAGAAACTCCTAAAATCAGGATGAATAGGAATGTGATGATACGCATCTTTTAAAGCTAGTGTTATCAGGAAACCTGAATGAGGAAGAAGAGGTAACGGTTTGTGAAGTGACAACATTTTAAACTTGAACACTATTAGAAACAAGTTTAAGAAAGATATATAACTGGTTTCCATGAATTTTCTTTCTTTAGTACTAAAAACCTTTCCCAACCTGGGTAGGAGAAACTGGTAATATAACTCCCTGGGACAGTGTGTGAAAAAGGACATTTGGAAATAATAGAGGCTGGTCTGGTGGATGAGGAATTACTCCCCTTGAAAGGAGGACTTTCCTCTCACTACAATTGTTGGAACCCTTTTGGCTGAAACTATCTGTTATCAAAGAGGAAAATGATGATTTAGACTATCTTGAAGGGAAAGGGACTGCCATGGTGGGAGGGGGGCAATGTCCCTTAAATAGTCATTCAGACTTTGTAGACTGTCCTTGGTTTGGTGGGAATCCTGAATTTCCCTTGTCATTTCTTCTTAGACTTCTGTTTATCTGCATTTTGTTGAGACTATTTCTTTTTTGCCAAAACTGGATGAGGGGTTAGAGAATCCCTTAGAAAATTTGGGAAAGGAGGGATGAAAAACTTTAAAGAGTGTCTATATCAAGTTATCCCTTTCATCACACTCTTTGATCACCTCTGCAGCAGCAGAACCAAAAACTAAATATCCAAGGAGAATTTAAAATGTCATTTTTGCATCATTTTTTACATCATCTGGGAGGTTCTGAGAATGCATTCAGGCAAACCTCCCCAAAACAGTACCAGTGGCCATAAATCTGGAATGAGCATCAACTGAGTCACACACACACACACACACACACACACACACACACACACACACACACACACACACACACACACACACTGTAAACAATGAGTCGTGATTTGTACCATGGAAGAAACTAAATTATTTAAAGCAGATTTTTCCTCACAAAAATACTGCATAAAAAACATTCCTCATATTTTCACAATTAGTCATAATGAATTTCAATATATGAGCCTGACATTCAGAATTCTGAAAATTAAAGTTGCAGAAATATGCACTTTTTTCCTGTACCTATCGGTAAGCTTCCCATCCTTATCAGAAAGTGTAGGATTGGAATTAACCAAATGTTTAGCAGCAGTATAATTAAGTAAAGCTTTAGCTGCTAGTTCTGGTTTGGGAAGAATGTATAAAAAGCTGTGAAGGACTGTGTACTGTAGCAGTTGGCATCATTTTCTGAAAAATCCAGAAAGGCAGCATCTGTGGACAAAATCCATTCAACAACAGTTATATGCAAGGAGCATTTTGAAGACAATTAGTTTGTTACACCACAATCATTTATAAAATCTAGTAGTTTTCAATCTCAACTACATCATTTAAAGTTTGATGCAATAACAACTTTCTTTGTATTAAAGACAAAGTTATTGCCATGTTCAACGGCAGCAGTGCGGAAGTGTGAAAGATTACACATATGCTTTTTATACTTGTCTCATACATTAACTGCTGTTATGCATTGGTAAACAACTGGCTCACCAAAGAATAGTTTAGACATAAATAGGGCGGGTCTATATCAGAATGACGAAAGATTAATTCGGCAAACACTAGAAGATCGACACATAAATGTCGATCTACGAAAAGAGCGAAGGACAGAAACGCTGAAAGACAAAACGCCAAAAGTATTTCCATGGTCAGTAGGGTGATTATGGGGATGAGGAAATATATCCTTTTCCCCACTGTACAGCGGTCTCAAAGTTGGTATATATAAGTGAGGGTGTGAGGGGTGCAGGGGGGCTTGCCCTATAAAAGTGTTTTTGTTGTTTGTTTACTTTGGTTTTACTTACCTTTATGGTGCTGTTGCTTCCGGGAATCTGTTCGGCGTTGTATCTTTCGGTGTTTCTGCCCTTTGCTCTTTTCATAGATCGATGTTTATGTGTCGATCTTCTAGCGTTTGTCAAATTCATCTTTTGTGCTTAAAATATAGATCCAAATAGGGCACTAGGTACACCATACACTTAGTAAGAGTGTTATAGTAGTTCTAAATGAATTACTTTTTCTGTACAATACTGTCAGAAGTCAATGGAATAAGAAGTTACAATTCCATCATTAGTTAACTAGTTTTTGAATTCCACTGCTCATATGCAATTGCAGTACACTGCTGGTGCAACATAATTATAGCTCATTTATTTACCACTCAGCCTCATGCAGTACTTTGCGTATTTCTAAATACTTCAAGAGGCAAGCCTTCTCAAGAGAAGTCCCAGCTTGTCACAGCCATCATGCCACAGCCAAGCATGCACAGAGGGTAACAGTACTGCACACAATATTGTTGAAAAGCCTGAAGATGAGGACATCTTTCATGGAGAGGTTGAGGAAGTTCATTGTAGCTTTGATCTTGATGACCCTGTGATTAGCCCAACAATTGCAGAAGGTCCTTAGATATCAGATGCATCTCAAACACTTGCTGTGGTAATGACTAGTTAATGATTACTGTTACTAAGTATTTTCAGTCACTGACAAATTTGTCACTTCTCTGATGCATTATGTTTTCCATAGGCAAGTGCCATATTTACATCAGTTCGTATAGCAGTATGATGAAATTGCAGGCATAATAATGTCTTTTACACCACACACATTATGCTGCATGTCCATATTGACAGTGATGACAAATGTGATGTCAATGTCATCTATGTGTTGGCAGGAAAAAGTCTCCTGTACATGCCAGACTGAGAAGTGTAATTTTTCCAGTGGCCACCATAGAACTATGGGCATGCAGCCATATCTGTAAAGGACACACAGAGGGGTACAAGTAGATATGTTGATGAAGGAACTCATGACAGTGGACAGTATTATGCATGTGGAAGGTGAACAATGCCCAATCTATCAACTAATGGCAACAGAAATTATGTCTTCCAACAGTGAATTCTCCTTTTCAGATATGGACCAACAGGATGATTCTGACCCAGAGCAGATGTCAGGCAGTATACATGGAGCTTCTCAGGTAATATCAGATCTGTATGAATATGTTGCTTCAGATCTACCAGTGTGTTTAAGATCTATTCTGGTTAGCTGCATAAGCTAATACACCATCTAATAGAACGTTCTCTGTATCTGACTGATCATCTACAGAGTTGTTTCTAATTGCAGATATGCAGAGTTGGTGAATGACAAGCTACCACATCATCATCAGCAGACATTCCTACTGTTTGAGAGTGCACTGCTTGTAATGTTCACACATGCACAGACATTCCTAATGTTTGAGAGTGCACTGCTTGCAATACTCACACATGCACAGACATTCCTAATGTCTGAGAGTGCACTGCTTGCAATACTCACACATGCATAGATATTCCTAATGTCTGAGAGTGCACTGCTTGCAATACTCACACATGCATAGATATTCCTAATGTCTGAGAGCGCACTGCTTGCAATGCTCAGACATGCATAACCTGTCTGAGGAACTGCCGCATCTTTGTGTATCACATGGTTGGTTCCATTGCTGCCCTGTTATATGTGTATGGCAAGGGCCACAGAAGACCCTTGACTACATAGCCCAGATTGGACAGCATACCAGCAGGCAACTTACTAATGTCTGTTATATTGTATTTCAGTGTGTTAGTGCAGAGCACACACTGCAGATGTTTTCAGACATGAAGATGGCTTGCATCATCAGGCGCACATACCACCCTAGTGGTATCTCACTCATGCTGTGGAAATTGTGTGGTGTAAGCACCAGAAAAACTTAATTTCCACTGTCCATACCAAACCATTAAATCTGACAGAATATGCTACTCCCTGGAGCACACAGCCAAGTATGAATCGTACTCAGCGATGGATCTTGACACTGGCAAGATTATAGACATTCAGGTGGTGCAGGTACGTTTTACTTTGTACCATGTGTCTGGCATTGCATTACTATTAAAAACATCAACTTTTGCATATAGTCTGAAATGATTTTATGCAATGGGATAGTTGGCATGCAAACATAATTACTTGATATTGTAAATACGCACATACAAGCAGGCAACCAGCAGGCTATCATCTACATGCCATTAACTTTACTGTTAACACTGCAATGTAGCCACAGTTACAACTGTGATGAGTATTACTTACTAATTACTGTACTGCTGTTCTTGGTGATGGACTCATATGCATCAAATCTAGATACAGACTAATAACAATATCACCTATAATAGGGATCAAAAAGAAAGTGGTGGAACATGGCAAACATCATGACTGCACAGATCTGCTGTCTTGGACACAAACCATCAACAACTATGCGTACTGGTGCGCAACATCAAGTGAAGGAAATGGACAAATGATTACGGAGAAGTGGTTATCTCTTCTTAATCATGTCTGTGATGTTCCCGTACATGGCAGTAAAACATACCTCAGTACCAGCATGGTTAATTGTTGAACACGTAGATTCATAGAGGTGAGCATCATATATGCATTTCTACTGTTGACCTAATGCTCATTTACAGGCAAGTGATAGTCAACCATATTCCTAATGACTATGCAAAGTGCACACTCATTGCCTGTGAAGGTTGTGCATCAGCCTCACTTCTGTCTTCCAACTGAGCATGACACTTTTAACTGTAATCATTGCATCAATGATGAGTTCCTAGTAACAAGACATTTCATAAGATGATGTCATTCTCAAGTTCAATACTCACAAATATATCACATTTCATCATTATTTGTCTTCAGATGACAAGGCTTTCAAGGAGCTAGAAGGCATAGTGACCAGCCCCGTACTTTTACATGACTTGTCTCAAATATCACCAAAAGGCCAAACTGCTTCACTTGAGTCATTTCATTATGTGCTCACATTCTTTGCCACAAAGATAGTACACTACTTCTATGAAAGTATGCATGCATGCATGCATGGTTAAGTAATTCAGTAACTCAGCATCATTCTCAGACATATTTACATGTTGCAGCTCTCTACATGCCAGCTTTCCATGCTGATAATCCCCCCTTAACTAGTATATCCAGACTTAAATAGAAAAGGTACACAGTGCAGCATTCTATTGTGTCTACTTTTGTACTGTGCACACAAGTTGCATGAATGCTTTCTTGACTCTGTTATTATGTATACATGATGTGGTGCATGCCACACTGTTTCACTGGAATGCATTGGTTGATTATGTCGACTTCCTCACATCTCAAAAAAAGTACATGCTCTATTAACATATGCAAATGTTGTTTTCATGCTGATGCAAATACACATTAAGGTAGTATTTATTTGTTATGGAAGGGGTCAGTTGAACAATTGGAATCTTATATCATGGATCTAAATGTTTCTACTGAGTATCTTAAATTTAGTTATGAGTTTTCCTATACTAGGCTCCCTTTTTTGGATGTATTTGTAGAGCGCCTTCCTAATGGTATTATAAACACTGGGGTGTATAGGAAGTCCTGTCATAAGAATTCAATTTTACACAGACATAGTATGCATCCTGGCCATATCTTCCACAATATTGTCAGGGGACAAAGTATGAGGACTTCTAGGTATAACCCTACAGAGCAAGGGTTTCGTCAGGATTTACTAGATCTGGATAGGAGGTTGGCATCTCGGGGTTACAAGATGGACGATATTACTAAAGGACATGATAATATACTAGAATTGAGGTCTGGAGCAGCTGCCCCTTATTTTTCTGAATTGGGTCATGGTATGGATACACGAGTGCATACCAACGACACTACTAAAGGTTCCACTGCTTTTTCTTTGTTTTATACCAAAGATGTGGGTGGTATCAAGGATGCGGTAAGGAAGCATTGGGACATATTGATGGTGGACCCACACATCAGAGATATAGTTGGTGATAGTCCCCGTTTTAGGTATAAGAACAAGAAAAACATTAAAAGGCTACTATGTGACAGGGTGACCAACAGTTCTGAAACCATAATGGCACTAAGAAGTGTGGTAAATGCAACTTTGTGAGTTTATTTGTGAGGATTCAGTGTTCATACATCCAAGCACACATATCCCATATACTTTTAAGGTTAGAGGTGATTGCATGTCCAGAGACCTTGTCTATTTAGCTGTCTGCCTTGTTTGCTCGTCGTTTTACATTGGTAAGGCGAATAGATGTTTGAGAGATCGTACGGAACATCAGTACAATATTAGGGTTAAGAATTGCACCAATGCATTAGCCAAGCATGTTATGGACACCGATTGTACACATACATTCAGCTTTAGGATTGTAGAGAAGATAAATGTTACTAGTAGAGGTGGTGATATCTGGGCCATTACTGAGAGTAGAGAGAATGCTTGGATTTTGAAGCTGAGGTCAGACACGGTCCCTGGGTTAAATGGTCTCTCTCAGACCTTTTTTAAAGATGAGGAAATTGAAAGCTTAATAAAGTTTGTACTTAATGTTTTATGATATTAGCTAGAATTATATAAATATGTAGTTTCATTTTAGTACGTTTTTTACTTATTGTGCTATGCAAATATTTATGCAAATATGTATGTAGTAGATTTTATTGATTGAGTTGGTTGCTAAGGAATGAACTTGCTGTTAACAAGCTTAATTGATTGTTTTTTCCGCCTTTTTAGTATTTAAGACTCATTGACTTTGTACTTTGTAGTGAGTCTGATGAAAAGGTGAAAGCGCTAACTCTGGTACCCGCTGTAACAAAACGAACGGATTTTTAACTTGGAAGTAAATCTCTTTTTTGGACTTGCTGTGCTGACTGGAGGTTGATGAGATTTATAAGTGACATTTTATTTTATTACCTTTTAGAGCTGTGTTTCGCCCTAATCCTTTGTTACACTTTTATTATATTTATTGCTGCTTGGACTGGGCGTTTACCTTGTTCCATATCTTCTTCTATCATTTTACTACATTGCTGCTTGGATTGGAACAGGGGCATGGCTGACGTTGTAGCTGAACAGGTCGAGTTACCTTATGTAATTAAGGAAGCTGCTGGTGGTAATGTAAGCAGCAACAGTTGTGCTAGCAGATTTTCGAATGTGACTGTATCCAGCAATGGCGTTGCTAACAATACTGTTGGCTTATCTACTGAAAGATTTGTTGAGTGCCTTAGAGAACGTACTAATCCTCTGGCTCTCTACCAGGAACCGGAAGGGTCGCAAGATGATGACGCTGGGTCGATAGACCACGAGGGACTTCGCGTCAGCTTGGAAGCGTTGGAATCGGATTTTATTAAGCTAAAAGATGCAGATGCAGAGGCTGCATTTTGATGTATGTATACAGCGCATTATACCAAGGGGCTTGCGAGTCCTAAAGATGCCGACTACTGGAACCAGCCACCCGGAGTTGTTATTTCGGTGGCAACAATTAAATATTGAGGTAAGCCTCAATTACATGCGTCTTTTAAATGACTATTATTAGAGGATGAACTTAGGTGCAGCATCCAAACTAAACATGAGCAGCTAGTGTCAAGTTTTTCTTTACCAGTCATTGACTGTCATTTGTGTCAAATGCTAGATTCTGTTGGTCAGTTTGAGCGGAGACTTTTGGAACAGAAAAGGCAGAAACTACATAGCGACATTGTCGATTTTAACATCTTCACTTGGCCTCGGTTTAACCAGGGACAAGTGAATAATGCTACTATTGATCGTGACAGCTCTAATAATGTACAATCAAACATGCATGAACTTGGACGTATGGGACAAGGGGAACTCCATGGTGATGTGGTTGTTCCTGATATTAACATTGGGACTGATCAGTATTACTGTTATTGATGACTTAAACCCAAATGTTGTTAATAATTGTGTTAGACCTGAAAGTACTGCGAACCATATTGTTAGTGTTGATAGGACTGTTTCTAAAGTGAATGAAGGCAATGTTATTAATGCATCCATCGGTAGCAACTCAGTTACTGTTAGTGTCACACCTACTGAAGACCCAGTGGTGCGGAGTAAGACGAGGAGACCGGGTGTTGTATCTGAGGCCCCTATCATTGCCACTTCTTGTGGTATTGAGCCATCTTTTCGTTTTGACAAGTCCCACCCTTTTCCCATAAGAATAGATCAGAGGGAAGGAAGGGTGAGGTCTCAGAGCAGGGGGAGGCAAAAGAGGAAGCCCCAATGAACATGAATTTGAAGAAAATGTGGCAAGGGAGGGGGACTCTCTAGTGTTTAACATTTCTTCTAGGGTTCTCTCCGGTGCTGAGGAATCTGTTTTAGCTAAAGGGTTATCATTCATCCCCACCACTTATAGTACTATCGAAGAGTCCTTACGTGACTTTAAATTATTTGTTAGGAATTTATCATTGAAGTTGATGTTCAATAGTAATAATGATTGTGGATATACTCATAGTGGTTTTAAGAAACCGAGCATCTTTATCCCCCCTATGCATCCATTGTTGGGAGCATTCAGCAAAATGGTCGAGGATGATTTTTACAGGATGTGTAATGTGAAACAAAGGAGGAAGGACAATTTAACATATGCTGAAAGGGCAGCACTTAGAACATTAATGAATGACTACTCTATTACATTGAGGCCAGCTGACAAGGGAGGAGGAATTGTGGTGATGAACACATGTAAGTATTTAGATGCTGTTAGGATTATGTTGGATGACCATAAGTTTTATGAACGTGTTCCCTATGATTCTCTAGCTAACTACAGCATGAAGATTCATTGTGTCTTGGAGGATTTGTTGAATAAGGGTCTGATAGATGACTCCTTATACTCTTTTTTGGAGGTGTCACATCCCCTGGTCCCTTTTATTAAGGGGCTGCCCAAGATTCACAAAAGTCTGGTCAATCCACCACTCCGACCCATTGTGTCAGGAGGTGGGTGGTTGACCGAGCCTTTCCCTGTATTTAGAGAAGTTTCTGAGACCTGTTGTTGATGCCCACCCGTTCATTTTGAGGGATACCAAGCAGTTTCTAGTGGATTTATATGAACATCTGAGGAATGATTCAGATTATCAGGACTATTTGTTTGTTACCTTGGATGTGAATTCCTTATTTACTGTTATTCCCAACCGAATAGGTTTGGATTACATTAGGCGACATCTTAGTAGCCACTCAGAATGCAGTGTTGATAAGATTGGTATTTTGTTAACTTTTCTGGATGTTGTTTTACATACCAATGTGTTTGGCTTTGAGCAGGAGTTCTTTCTACAGTTGGATGGTGCCAATAGCTACGCTAACCTGTTCATGGCTGAATGGGAGGTAGAATTCATCACCTCACATCCCAGTTTTTTAGCCTATGTTTCCTTCTATAGGCGCTTTGTGGATGACCTCTTCCTGTTATGGAAGGGTCAGTTGAACAATTGGAATCTTATATCATGGATCTGAATGTTTCTACTGAGTATCTTAAATTTAGTTATGAGTTTTCCTATATTAGGCTCCCTTTTTTGGATGTATTTGTAGCCTTCCTAATGGTATTATAAACACTGGGGTGTATAGGAAGTCCTGTCATAAGAATTCAATTTTACACAGACATAGTATGCATCCTGGCCATATCTTCCACAATATTGTCAGGGGACAAAGTATGAGGACTTCTAGGTATAACCCTACAGAGCAAGGGTTTCGTCAGGATTTACTAGATCTGGATAGGAGGTTGGCATCTCGGGGTTACAAGATGGACGATATTACTAAAGGACATGATAATATACTAGAGTTGAGGTCTGGAGCAGCTGCCTTATTTTTCTGAATTGGGTCATGGTATGGATACGAGTGCATACCAACGACACTACTAAAGGTTCCACTGCTTTTTCTTTGTTTTATACCAAAGATGTGGGTGGTATCAAGGATGCGGTAAGGAAGCATTGGGACATATTGATGGTGGACCCACACATCAGAGATATAGTTGGTGATAGTCCCCGTTTTAGGTATAAGAACAAGAAAACCATTAAAAGGCTACTATGTGACAGGGTGACCAACAGTCCTGAAACCATACTATGGCACTAAGAAGTGTGGTAAATGCAGCTTTTGTGAGTTTATTTGTGAGGATTCAGTGTTCATACATCCAAGCACACATATCCCATATACTTTTAAGGTTAGAGGTGATTGCATGTCCAGAGACCTTGTCTATTTAGCTGTCTGCCTTGTTTGCTCGTCGTTTTACATTGGTAAGACGAATAGATGTTTGAGAGATCGTGATGCGGGAACATCAGTACAATATTAGGGTTAAGAATTGCACCAATGCATTAGCCAAGCATGTTATGGACACCGATTGTACACATACATTCAGCTTTAGGATTGTAGAGAAGATAAATGTTACTAGTAGAGGTGGTGATATCTGGGCCATTACTGAGAGTAGAGAATGCTTGGATTTTGAAGCTGAGGTCAGACACGGTCCCTGGGTTAAATGCGAAGGTCTCTCTCAGACCTTTTTTAAAGATGAGGAAATTGAAAGCTTAATAAAGTTTGTACTTAATGTTTTATGATATTAGCTAGAATTATATAAATATGTAGTTTCATTTTAGTACGTTTTTTAACTTATTGTGCTATGCAAATATTTATGCAAATATGTATGTAGTAGATTTTATTGATTGAGTTGGTTGCTAAGGAATGAACTTGCTGTTAACAAGCTTAATTGATTGTTTTCCGCCTTTTTAGTATTTAAGACTCATTGACTTTGTACTTTGTAGTGAGTCTGATGAAAGCTAACTCTGGTACCTGCTGTAATAAAAGAAACGGATTTTTAACTTGGAAGTAAATCTCTTTTTTGGACTTGCTGTGCTGACTGGAGGTTGATGAGATTTATAAGTGACATTTTATTTTATTACCTTTTAGAGCTGTGTTTCGCCCTAATCCTTTGTTACACTTTTATTATAGTATTTATTTGTAATTTATTTCAAGAATGCGTTTGAAGATATAACACTCTGACAAAAAATTTTGTATGCCTCAGTTGCATTAAAATTGCTTGTGAGTCATTGCCATTTGTACATTAGAAATCCCACTAATACCAGCCTTCCATGTCTCCCACGGTCTATGGCTAGTGGCACTACACTTTAATCACAACTGTGATCACATTCAGAAGACTACTAAAAGTGGAGATCTGGAATGGGAGGTGTGTCACACCCCAGGAACATGGAGGACATCCAGTGATAAAAGCAGTGAAAGCAATGCCCAGCAATGGTAAGTGACAGTCCACTCAGTATCTCATTCACCACCTGTAACATAATACAACTCACACATCATATAATCTATTTCCATTTTCATGGACCTGCTCTGTTTTCCACAATTAGACTTGACCATAACAAGAGGTGCATACAAATAATGAGTATGTGCAGTGTGATTATGTACCAGCATGTTCATTACCTGTGAACACAACCCCTGTCTAAAATTACTAGTGATGATGAGTGAGACACAGCAGAGAGGCATTACACTCCAATGTCAGTTAACCTTGTCCCCATGAAGCAAATAAAATAGTGCAGTCTTCACCTTGCTCATACTGTAAAACAGCTTTTTACTATAATCCTTTACTCATACTGCAGTTGTGCTATTCCATTATATTTTCCCATTCTTGACTTACTTCAGTGGGGTAGCCATAATGAATAAATCAGAACATTTTAGAATACCTGTGCTGTGGCACTTGTGTTAAATACTAATTTCTGTAGCTGGTGTACCTAGTTACATAGTAGTTCTAATGTCACTTGTGTGAGTGTGTGTGTGTGTGTGTGTGTGTGTGTGTGTGTGTGTGTGTGTGTGTGTGTGTGTGTGTGTGTGTGTGTGTGTGTGTGTGTGTGTCTTGTGAGAAGAATATAACTGTGCATTCTACAGTCATCAGCACAGCTTCATGGAGTACACCTATGAGAGTCTGTCAGACTCCTGTTTGTTAAGAGTAAGTAATCCTGGATGTTATTCCATTGCACATTGAAAACTAACTCTGTATCATTTCCTTATTACAGATAACATGGAAGACCTTCTGGAGGAAATGCGCTGAGAGTGTCAGGAGTTCAAGACTTACAAGAATGCCAGGAAACATGTAAAGAGAACACTTCATCCACCATATTTATCTAGTAATTTCAAGAAGTCTTCCAAGGATGAACGAATTTCAACACTCCAAACACATTATTCTAATAAACATGGGACACCACAGTGATACACATGCTTGACTGCATTCCACTGGGTGTTAATGCATGGGCCTAGTGTATCAATGCAACAAAATCAGTAAGACAGCATTTAAAGTAAACCACACTTACGTTTCCAAAAATTGTATACTTCTATGCCCACAGTTTGAGATATAGCAAATTAAGTTGGCAACACTGTCATTCAATGAAGGTGATCCATTGACTCTGATTATAATGTGAATGTCTGAAGATGCAGTGAGTAGTGAAATTGAATGTTAGATGCAAGAAATTTGATGGAAAAGGACAATTAGCATCAGCATCATAGGATCATAGGAGGTTATTGGCTAATAGCCCTAGGCCCCTTACAAGCCTAGCCAAGTACACCCTCTGTTCCCAAGAGTACTAAGGTGTTAAGTGGAACTAAGTCAACAAATATTTCCCCTGTCCAAGAGTGACACGGGTGAAACTCCCAGAGTGAATTTGTAGATTCCCATCCAATCATCCAAATTACACTTACATAGGGTCAGTGAAGAGCTCTTCTTCACCTAAATTGGAAGTTTGTTCCAGAGGAGAGGTAACCTCTGTGAGACATATCTATCTCTCCAGCAAGTCCTGTTGATGTCACATAGTAGGGTAAGTTCCCTAGAGCGAGTGCGACTTATACCATTTAATTTACGAATTTGCAACATTTCCATTAGAGAAGGATCTGAGATTGCTTTATATGCAAGGCAGAGGTCACCTCTGAGTAGTCTGTAAGACACAGAGAATAGTGACAGTGATTTCAGTCTGTCAATGTGTGACATATGTTGAAGACCCTGAATTGTCTTTGTAAAAAAACTTTGAGGTCTTTTTAGTTGCTGCAGGTGCCTAGTAAGGCACATACCAAAGGTAGCATTGTACTCTGTTATTGGCCTGATGACTGAGGAGTACAGGGGAGTTATAACCTCCTTTGTTCTGAATCCAATGCCCTTATTTATGAGGTGGGCAATGTAGAAAGCCTTTTTACCACTGCAGACACATGGTGGTCAAAGAAAAGGGTGCTGTCAACTTATGTGCCCAAATCTGTCACCATTGATTGCATGCTTAGGGTGTTGTTATTAATGTGGTAATCTGCATGGATGTCACCCTTGCTGAAGGGGATGATAATGCTTTTTTTTGCATTGAGTTTTAGCCCATGACTTTGGCACCAGTCATTTGTCTGTGTAAATCCCTCTTGTAGGATATTGACATCATTTGGGGACACAATGACTGCACCTAGTTTGCAATCATCAGCAAACTTTGTCAGCCATAGGTCTTTTGTTTTAGCCTGTACATCTGAGAAGTACAGTCAAAACAATAGGGGCCCCAGCACCAATCCCTGTGGAACACCACTGGCAACAGGTCTGCAGGTTGAGGCTGAGTTACCTATTTTGAGTGTGTGTGTTCTATTGGTGAGCCAGTTTACAACCCAACTGAAAATATATGGGTTGATCTCAAGCTGGGTGAGTTTATCAATAATGCCTGAGTCAGGAATAGTGTCAAAGACCTTGGCTAGATCCTGGCAGGCAGTATGCATATATTTGCCTTCATCCAGGGCTTTGGTGACTGTCTCAAAGTAGTCCACCAAGTTCAAGAGGCAGGATCTCCCTTTAATGAAGCCAGACTGGGTTGGGTCAAGCATTTGGAGGTCTCCTATATCTTTGTTGATATGGTCCATGATTATTCTTTCCATAGCCATGCAGATTACGCTGGTCAGGATTATGGGTCTATAGTTCCCAGGGTCTGTGAAGGTGCCTCCTTTATGTAACAGGATGACAGTTGCTGTTTTCCCTTCAGCAGGTACAAAACCAGTGCTTAGACTGTGGTTAAAAAGATTATCCAGTGGTCCAGCTAGTTACCATAAAATAATGTCGACTATTTGACCTCTATGCAGCAAAACTGCTTCATGAGCTAACAACATTTCACAGTCTTAGAAAGATGTACCTCTGTACTTTTTACATCCTTAACCCTGGATGGTAAGGAAAAGTGCACATTGCATGCTACAATAAAATTACATTAAATAAATCTACCCACTTTAATATGTACAGATACATAAGTGTTTATGGTCTTTGTATACATGCAGGAGTAAAATGTGTTTTCTTTTTTGGTCTTCCCTGTGTGATTCTGATACATGTGTATTGTCTGTGGATAAGATATGGTACTTATGCTTATTGGTATCAGTACACTGTGCAGAAAATATGCTAATAAAGGAAGTGAAATAAACACATACCATACTGAGCCTAATTCTGAATTAACGTATGTGGACATACTGTTTCTGCATCTCTGTGAACAATTTAATGGTAATGGTAACCTATTAATGGTCTTACCTCTATCATCTCAAATTCCATTGTAGCTGGATGATGGTAATTTCTGTGTAATTTGGTTGACAACACAGGAGAGTATGATATAGTGTTTTTTTATGGCCCAAATTTTCCAGATCCAGTAAACAAGCCTGCATTATGCCATATAGTGGAGTACTGTGTTGGAGAAGAGTATAATATAGAAATCATTACTACATAATGCCACTGAGTTATGCATACTGACACTAAGCAATATTGACAATGTAGTATTGATGAGATATAACAGTGAATAGCTGAATACACAGTAGCCACACAGACATGACATTTTCCCTCATGCATTTTCTGGTTCACCATCCTAAAATGGGCCATAACAATGAACAAATTAATTTAGTGAAGAGCTAAGTATGGCCTCCATGCAACACAAATCTTCAGACTCTGGGTGTTTTGTGACACACCCACCAGATTTTTCAATGTTAAAATTTTCCTCTGACCAGTACATAAAAGTGGCAGCAACGGTTCTCACATACTGTCTGCATCATTAATCGATTCCTGCAGGACCACCTGCAAATAAAGAAAATTTTTAAAATAGTAACTGTTTAAGTGTAGTACTTATTGGCCTGCTTTGAAGTACACCATAGAATAGTGACAGAAAACACAAATTAGAATATTGTTTACTTAATGAAATGCTGCTAAAGAGGTATGACATTAGAAAATGTTCACATGATACTGTGTGGCATTATAGGTTCATAGGTAGGTACTAGGCTATCTGCCTGAGGGCATTTATAAGCCTAGCCAGAGTGTGTCGGCTTCCACCGCCCCATTGATTAATTAACTGATCCTCTGTCAAGCAGAGCCAATGAAGTGATCCCAGGGGTGTATTTTCTGTTACTCATCCACTCGTCAAGGTTTCTCTTGAAGAGTGTTAGTGAGGGGCTCTGCCTAATGTAGTTAGGAATTTTGTTCCAAAGCATGGGGAGTCTCCATGACAGGAATCTATCCCTCCAGCATGTTCTATTTATTGTTGTGGTGAGGTTTAGCTCACTAGAGCGCATGGCTCACAGTGACTTGGATTTCTTTAGGTGGAGCATGTCCATCAATCCTGAGTTGGACATGGCTTTGTAAGTCAGGCAGATATCACCTCTGAGTAAGTGATATGCCACTGAGTACAGTCGGAGTTTTTCAGTCGGGCTGCATAGGACATATGTTTGAGGCCAGTAATCCTCTTGGTGAGGTACTTTTGTGGTCTCTCCAGCTGTTGGAAGTGTCTTGTGAGGTACATCCCAAATGGGGCATTGTACTCTATGATGGGTCTGATGAGTGACGAGTAGAGGGGCACTATAACCTCTTTATTTCTAGATGCAAACCCTTTAGTAATTAGTTGGGCCACATAGAAGGATTTCCTAACTACTTTGTTAATATGATTGTCAAAGGAGAGATTACTATCTACCTGGGTCCACAGATCTCTTATTACCTCTTCAGTATTTAGGGAGCTGCCACCTATGTGGTAATTCGTGGGTGTTTTGTTTTTCCCAAACGGGATGACTATGCATTTTTTGGCATTTGGCTTGAGGCCATGACTTTGACACCAGGTGTCCATCTCAGTAAGGCCCTTTGGGAGGATGTCCGTGTCAGCTGGAGAGTCAATTATGGCTCCCAGTTTGCAGTCATCGGTGAACTTGGTTAGCCATAGTCCTCCTGTGTTTGCCTGTACTTCTGAGAAGTATATGCCAAACAGCAGGGGTCCCAGGACCGAGCCTTGTGGGACACCACTTGTGACTGGTTTAGAGTCGGACCTGGAGCCCGCTATTCTTACCATGTGAGTTCTGTCTGTAAGCCAGTTAGCAACCCATCTCATGGCATAGGGGTTTATGTTCAGGCTGGTGAGTTTTTCTGTAATACCCGAGTAGGGAATGGTGTCAAAAGCCTTGGCGAGGTCAAGGTAGGCTGTGTGAAGAACCTTTCCCTCATCTGTGACCTTGGTGACTGTCTCAAAGAAGTCATCCAGGTTTATTAGGCATGATCTGCCCTTAACAAATCCGAACTGGGTCGGGTCAAGTGTTTGGAGGCTCCCAATGTCTTTTTTAATGAGTTCCATGATGATGTGCTCTATAGCCTTGCAGACCAGACTAGTCAGGCTTATGGGGTGATAGTTACCAGGGTCAGTTGTGGCCCCTCCTTTGTGGAGTGGAATAACCATTGCTGCGCCAATCTATGTGCACATAGCCTGTCGAGAGGCTGAGGCTGAACAGCGTGTTTAGGTGGGGGATTAGTTCGTTCTGTAGTTCGTGCAAGACACAGCCTGGGACACCATCTGGCCCCATTGACGCTGTGTTTTTGGCTTTTGAAAGAGCTATTTTCACCTGTGCATCTGTGATTTCCGGGACACTACTCTTTTCTGGTATTGTTGTGGGCCTTTTTGGGGGTGAGAGGGGGGTGACGTTTGCACTGAATCTATCTGCCAGGATGTTAGCAATATCAGTCGGTTCAGTATTTTGTGCTATTTTGCACTAGTTCAGTGCATATCTGCGAGTTGCGACTTAGATTCTTAACATAACTAAAGAAGGCTTTGTGGTTATCTTTTGAATCCTTGGCTATTTTTATTTTGAAGTTAGCCTTGGATGATTTTTATGAGGGACTTTAGTTTCTTACTGATACTGATCAGGGATGTCTTTCCTTCTTGCGATTTTCTTTTTTTCTGAACTAGTTTCCTCCTTCTGTTGTATAGCCTGTTTATGGCAGGGTTCCACCAGACTGGTTTCCTTCTCTTAGAGGAGTGAGTCTTGGTTTGTAGGTGCTCATAGCGTGCATTTGTAAAGGTTTCTGCATCTTGGGCAGCTTTATCCTTTAGTGTGGGGGCTGTGAAACTTACCGCGTCTGACTTAAGTAAGGTGAAGTTTGCTTTAGAAAAGTTTTTTACTGTGGTTTCCTTAGTTGGGAGTGGTGATGAGGTGTGGACATCTAGAGTGATTAGTTTATGGTCTAATCTAACCAGTGATGGGTTGACTTCCAGTGTGGAACACCTGTCGCCCATGTTTGTGATGACCAAGTCCAATATGTTTTCACCTCTGGTAGGGGAGTTTACCAACTGATCCAGGGCATTTGAGTTGATGAATTCTAGGAAGCGCTGGGCCTGGGAGTTTGTACTCGAGTAGTTTTCCCAGTTAATGGTAGGGTAATTGAAATTGCCCTATATGAGGGTGCTCGGTAGGACCTTCATGTGTTCCAGTGTCTCCAGAAAGGTGGAGTGGTGGTCCTAGGTCATGGAGGGTGATCTGTAGCAGGCCACAATTTGCATTGCAGATTTGCCCGATGTTAGTTGCACATGGATGTTCTCAGATGTATCATGCTGCGCCACTAACCTGGAGGTGTAGGTATCCTTGATGAATATGGATACACCACCTCCTTTTGTGTTTCGGTCCATGTTCTGTGGCCAAAGCGTGTGGTATGAGTTGTAGCCTGGTAGTGCTGTGGTGCTCTCTGGAGCCTTGAACCAAGTTTCAGTTACTGCACAGATGTCGACGTTCTCCATACTGAGGAGTGCTTCAAGCGCGTGCATTTTGAGATTTAAACTCCTGGCATTGAGTAGCATAACCCTCAGTTTTTTGTTAATTGTGCTGCTTACAGAGGTGGGTTTGACTTTTGAGCCTTGCCTAAAAAAGGCACTATGGGGGCAGCAAGAGCCTTGGCCAGTATTCAAAAGCCTAGGGGTGACAGGTGCAAGCCATCTCTTGCGAAGACTAGAATCGAACTAGATGGTAAATTTTTCCTCATGAGTACAAAATATCTGCAATAGTTATTGAAAAATTATTTTCTGCATTTATTTCAGGGTCATCAGAATCCCTTACCTAGTCAGCAAGAGGGTGAAAGGCATATGGAGATGGGATTTTCAGATTGGGGCACTTTTACTTGTACTTTTTATCGAATTTTAAATTTTAGGGTTAGTTATGCTGGTTAACAGAATCTTGGAAAGCGAGAGGATGCCTGAGGAGTGGAGAAGAAGTGTATTGGTACCGATTTTTAAGAATAAGGGTGATGTGCAGAGCTGTAGTAACTACAGAGGGATAAAACTGATCAGCCACAGCATGAAGTTGTGGAAAGCATAGTGGAAGTTATGTTAAGAAGGGAGGTGATGATTAGTGAACAGAATTATGGTTTCATGCCAAGAAAGAGCACTACAGATGCAATGTTTGCTCTGAGAGTGTTGATGGAGACGTATAGAGAAGGTCAGAAGAAGTTGCATTGTGTCTTTATGGACTTGGAGAAAGCATGTGACAGGGTGCATAGATAGGAGTTGTGGTATTGTATGAGGAAGTCAGGAGTGGCAGAGAATGTAAGAGTGGTACAGGATATGTATGAGGGCAGTGTGACAGTAGTGAGGTCTGTGGTAGAAGTGATGGATGCGTTTGAGGTGGATGTGGCCTTTCTTATTTGCAATGGTGATGGACAGGTTGACAGATGAGATCAGACAGGAGTCCTTGTGGACTATGATGTTTGTGGATGACATTGTGATTTGTAGTGAGAGTAGGGAACAGGTTGAGGAGGCCTTGGAGAGGTGGAGATATGCTCTAGTGAGGAGAGGAGTGAAGGTCAGCAAGAGTAAGATAGAATATATGTGTGTGAATGAGAAGGAGAATAGAGGAATGGTGAGGATGCAGGGAGTAGAGGTGGCGAAGGTGGATGAGTTTAAATACTTGGGATCAACAGTTCAGAGTAATGGCGAGTGTGGAAGAGAGGTGAAGAAGAGAGTGCAGGCAGGGTGGAGTGAGTGGAGAAGAGTGTCAGAAGTGATTTGTGACAGACAGGTACCAGTAAGCATGAAAGGGAGGGTCTACAAGATGTTAGCTAGACCAACGATGTTATATGGATTGGACATGGTGGCACTGATGAAAAGACAGGAGTCAGAACTGGAGCTGGCAGAGTTAAAGATGTTAAGATTTGCATTGTGTGTGACAAGAATGGACAGGATTACACATGAGTGTATTAGAGGGTCAGCTCTGGTTGAACAGTTTGGAGACAATGCCAAAGAGGCGAGATTGCATTGGTTTATTCATGTGCTGAGGAGAGTTGCTGGGTATATTGGGAGAAGGATGCTAAGGATGGAGTTGCCATGTAAGAGTAAAAGAGGAAGGCCTATGATAAGGTTTATGGATGTGGTGAAAGGACATGCAGGTTGGTATGACAGAGCAAGAAGCAGAGGTCAGGAGGAAATAGAAATAGATGATCCACTGTGGCAACCCCTAACGGGAGCAGCAAAAAGAAAAAGAAGGGTTAGTTATGTTGTTAATTAATTAGTTCATCAAACTCCCATGCATTATGCATTGCTTTTATGTGGAAGGAAATGTAAAGGCTGGCTCTGTTTCATTGTCAAACAAGCACATCATGTGCAGCACAAAGTTTCTAACTCTTACTTGTTTCTCGTTTTGCCTAATGTCACTGAATCATAGTTTTCATCAGTCCATGACTTTTGCTGAATGCCCCTGATTCTGCATTATATTTTACCCTGTTCATCCCTGGTAAAACTTCTGATTTTTTAGAAAATCACTGAGGATTACAGTTGGACAGTAAAGCTAGATATTACAGCTTCATACTTTATAGCTCGCTTTGCCTGGAAAATGCATGGTAATGCAAAATGAGTTTCATTAATAAATGAACATACTGCAGCCTGTGTGTGGTGTTAAGGTGATATTTACTTACTTATAAAGAAAAAGAGGAAAGAGACCTAGCCTACTACTGCAGGGATTTCAGGAAAAAAGCAACTTTGCTTTATCAAGGTGACAGCAGTAATGCTACAAAGACATGCAGTAGTGCCAAGTGAAATTACATTTTTCAGTCATCTGCAAAACGTAGATGTGTTTTTATAGAATTTGTACCCATAGCCTAATCTGCGAAGTAAACACGATGGGTTAAGGGCAAGACAAATCAGCGATGTTGACAAACAAGCAACCTGGAATATCATCCTTCGAATTTTGACACCTGGGATAATTATAAATTGCCTTTTGTAATGACACTACTGCACAGTGGTTTAGGGACTGTGCCATAGGCAAGGTAACACAACTGAGGAATGTTGGATATATGGTATATACCTGTAAGCATTCTTTTGCCCATGAATTTAGGAAGCTGTCAACTGATTTTTAGAAGTATATGCATAGTACTTTAATCACGCATAGTAAGTATTTTGATTGTCATACCAGTGTAGACTCACTTCTCAGTGCCCAATGTCTGGTATGACATTTCCCTCATCAGTGTGTGTGGTTGGTGATGTTCATCTTCTGTTGTTTGGGCATGCTTCTTTAATGACTTCCTGAGTATAGGGTCACAGCTTTATGGATCCGTGAGCTGGAACACTAAACAAGAAAGAGCCTCCATATCACACATTCAATGTCACCAATCACATTGCAACTACCTGTTGTGACAGTGCATATAAATGAAATACACAGTTAGTTTGCTGTGACTGTCTTCCCTTGATGTTTCCCTTTGCATCTGCACCAGTGTGACCTTCGTGATGATATGCGGGCAATAAAAAATATGTTACTGACTTATGAGAAAGTGTAATCATTGTTAAGATGGATGCATGACAGAAAGTGTTATATGAAGATTTGCCTTGAAATGTGTTGTCAAAAGAGTACGGTAATGTTTGGAATTTCAATCATACTTCATCCTGTATTAAGTCTGTTATGAGAATCACTACGGGAATTATCATGGAAATGATTAGTAAGGTTATAGAAAATCTTTAAACACTGGATCCAACCCAATTGGTTTTGTCAGGGTCAGATCATGCCTACTCAACCTGGTGGACTTCTTTGAGAGGGTAATCAAGGCAATGAATGAGGGAAAAATGCTCCATACTGCCTACCTTGACCTGAGTAAGGCATTTGATAACAATACCTTACTCAGGCATTGTAAACAAACCCGTGGATATAGGCATAAACTCCTATGTTACATGCTGGATAGCCAGCTGGCTCTCAGGATCAAGGAAGTTAGGATAGGGGAGACCACCTCCACAAAATGGCCAGTCACTAGAGGAGTCCCTCAGGGCTCTGTGCTGGGTCCGCTCCTTTTTGGCTTCTACTTCTTGGAAGTCAAGGCCAATGTCAACAAATTCTGGCTGACGAAGTTTTCAGATGATTGCAAACTAGGTGCAATTACAGAATCCTCCCAATACACTAACAACCTACAGAAAAGGCTGAAAAAAGACTAATGACTGGGGTCAAATCCATGGCTTAAAACTCAGTGCTAAGAAATGTGTAACAGTACCTTTTGTGAAGTTAGATACCCTAAGACATTACCTCATGGATAACACACCTCTAAGAGCAGAACCATTAGTCAGGGATTTGGGTACTTATGAGGATAGTAACCTGGCTTTCAAGCAATGTGTGTCTAAGGTAGTAAGGAAATCATTCTATGTTGCTCAACTTATAAGCAACGACATGGCATTTAGGTCCAAGGAAGTCATCATTCTGCTGTATTTGACCCTCATCAGGCCCGTCATCGAGTACAGTGCCTAGTTTGGTATGTACCTTACCAGGCACATTTAACAACTAGGTAACAAAGTAAATGAACAAACTATGTAAATAAATGCATTCTGGAACAAAACCTCATGTGGAACATTGATACTGCAGTCAGAATGTTGGTACAGCCAATTTTGCAAACAAGTGATCTTAGCTGCAGTACAAAATGTGTCTGTATCTGTGGAGTGTTCAGATGATAAAGTCGGTCTTCTCTTGTCTATTATCAAAAAGAAAGTGGGTTTAATTTAATAAAAGTATTTGTGTGGCAAAAAGTAATTTATTTGAAAAGAATTAACTATCTTTCACTTCTCATGTCAGTAGCCCTGTTAAACCTTCTTTCTGTAAACTCCAACCGCTCAGAACCCACAGTCCCCTGTATAACAAAATTGGTTCTTTCAGAACATCAAATCAGCAACATTCAAAACTCAACTGCATTTTTGATCAAACTTTAAGAACAGACTGGCTTATTCCATCTGCATATGGAGCAAGTTCATCTGGATTTGTTTAGCAGCCTCAACAATGAAGGACCTGCTAGGAAGAATGAGAGACTAGTTTCTAACTTTCTTTATGAGGTGGAAATGCATATGGAGATCCCCTACAGTTTGATTTCATGTTGGTTCAAACGGCTCATTGAACACAGTACAGTTAGCATGTGCCTGTTAAGGGTACCTGCATGTGTAAGCAGGCACCCATTTGTTTTTGAGTCTGCTGTCCTTCTGTGCCGCACCCTTATTATCCTGGTCTGCACATTCACCTCTGACTGGTTGCTTCTTCAGTTTAAGACTTGCCTTTTTGGTTATACCTACATTTAATCTCCTGCACACACCTCCACAGCTCATTCTGTCTCCACCTCCTCCTGCTTTCACTTCATCCCTTGTGTCTCATATCTCTTTCTTTGTTTCTCAAGTCATTGTACTCTTCCCTGTCCAACACACATTTGCTGTATTAGGCCACCTGCGTATAGCCCAGCTGGTTTTCATCTTCACTGACATGAATTTTGGTGAACTGATTTTTTTGTTTATAACTAATTCTCCTGTTTGCTTGCAAGTGCACAATATTGTGACCATATTATTTGTGACCGTTATTAAGTTATAATTTACAAAATATTCACTGAAAAACAGTTTGATGCTCTCTGATGTTTGTGAATTTGTCTTCGAGTTTTATTCACGATGTACTGTGCCATCCTGGATCTGTCCTCTGCTGCTTCTGAAAATCAGTTATTAAAAGGTACACACGTAAATAAAAATTACTTAATTTAATGTAGTCATACAGTAATGTGTCAAAGACTTTCGGAAGGAAGTAATCATTTGAATTATTAATACCATCCATTCTCATGCTCACATAAAATGATAGGTTTAAGGAAATTGCTAGGCAGTCAGTCAAATTACATTGCACAGAAAATTTAAAAGAACAGTATTTTGTGTCCTTCAGATTTCCTTTCATTTTCAAACACCTGTTTGCTACAAAATACAGTTATGAGCTGTGGCATTTTTTCCATATGAAGAATATGCACCTGTAATGTACCTTTTGCCCATTCTCACTCTGCCTTTCATGTTTCTTACTGATGTTTCCCTCTGTCTCTATTCCTCTCAATTCTCTCTCATGCTGTCTGTAGACACTTGACAGTGACCTTTCAGCTTAACACAGAATTTGGAAATTGTCCATGATGTCAGATTCTCCTGACCTGACCTGCTGCATTAGAATTCAAACACATGAAGTATGTTACAGACACCACAGTACCATGATTAGTCATTCTCTGACTCTGGCATTCATGTTTTTCTACACTTTATTTGCCATATTTACTTGCTGTGTTTTTTCATACTTGATTAATCTTTACCTACAATTTATTAAATGCTCATTTAAAATGTAGCACGGCCATTTTGTGTTTTATGTTCTGAGCATTAAATACTGAAGCTTTAAGGTAAACACTCAAAAAGTTGCAAACCTTGACAGTGTACACAACCATAAGGAGAGAAAGTCTGATAAAGCCGACCTTAGAGGTTATTTTATTCAGAAACTTAAATCTCAATGCCAGGCAGATGACTTGTTGGCATGTCGCCCATTCTTGTTACATCATCTTTGGCTTTGAAGTATATGTGCTTAAACACTACAGGAACTGTTTGAAAAATTCACATCATTAAATGAATTCTGAATAGGTACAACTTGACGTCTTTTTGGAAGAAATTAACATTGACATATGACTTATTTTTGAACTTGTATACACAATAATAGTTGTCACACCTCTTTGTAAAAAGTAAATTTCATTTTTTTCGTTCCTTCCTTCTTTCTTTTTCTTTCTTTCTTTCATTTCAATCTCTTTCATGCTTTCTTTCTGTAACATTTAAAGGGAAATTACACATTATGAAAGCAGTCCTTTCAATGTTGATTCGCACCTGCCAATCCTTCGATCTATGGATGACTTTGTCTGTGGCATAATATATTATTATTTATAGAAGTCAGCTGGTGAGATTATCATTACTTAGTGTGTGGTTGCCTCAGCAGTTTAATTTCAGGCTTGAAGTTAGGCAGCAATGAATATTTTGATAAAGGAGACTCAGTGTGTGGGCGATATCTTTGCTGAATAAAGGCATTCCTTCTTAGATGTTGAATTTCTTAAAATCACTAGTCATTAATGCTATCTCAAACCTCAAGAAACATGTTCTGCAAATAAATAAATACAATAAGACAAAAACAAACATCACAAAATGAATTTGCTACTGAAATGACATTTACTATAAACTACATTCAGAATATTGACTCTTTAGTGTAAGTTTTTCAGGGGTCTATACCCTTCAACCATCCACTAAAACATTCTCACTCAGAAGTTGTTAGATTTTTGACAGCAGGTCACAGTTTTGTTGGTCTGTGATATCATACAGCAATTATTCAGTACATGGTATCCTATGGCAAAACATTGTCAAAATCCCAATAACTTGAAGGGCTCAGCCTTACTGTACTGCTCAGCTCCATTTCCTGTATGTTTTGGCTATCCAGTTTTCCCCATTATAAGTCATTTGCATTTCAGGCATCCTAATTCTCTATTTTCTTATATATGCCCATTGACAACTGAATCCTAGTGTAGTATTTGTTTTTGTTAGACTCCCTTCCATTACTCTTTCAGACATACTGTCTCAAAGGTTTTTGGACTATGATTTTGTATATTCAGACCTGTAGTTTTAGGAATACCTCATCTTTTAAACATAGCTACTCAAGGCACACTTTTAGTAAATAGCTGATAAATTGCAGATGACACAGGAAAACACAAGTTTTGCGTCACCCTTTTAGTCAATTAGGAAGTAGGAATCACGAGACCTTGTATACTGAATGCCATATTTTTAGACATGGTAGTTTGTTTCAAGCTATGAAGACTAGCCCTGCTGTGCAGAAACCTTAGCTGAGATTCATATTAAAGCACTGAGCAGGCAAAGTGCTAATTTCAAGAGGCTGTGGTGGTATGAGAAGCCACAGAGCTAATCTGACCAAAGGAGCACATCATTTAAGAGAGATGTAGTGCTAATGACAGAGGCAGTGCTAAGAGGCTCTATGACTGTAGTAGTTCTACAGTAGGTCACATGACCAACATGATAGACATGACAATGAAGGCAGGCTAGAGAGGCTGAGTCAGTGCATGATCTTGCAGTTCAGGCACTACATAGCTGCATCCTATGGTTATCGTAAACAGGAAGTGCAGCACAGTACTTGGCAGAAAGAGCACTGTGGTTATGCACAGTATAGTGTCAACCCTCTTCATTATATAAATGGTGAGGAAATGAGACACATAAGAACATAGTAAAGGGAAAAAACAGCAAGTAAAGGGAAATGCACAAGAGTAGCCATACTGTGTGGAAACTGTGGAGAGAGGAAGTGATTTTTTTTAAATGGCAGAAGCAATTGTTCCTTTTCTAATACTTACAAATGAAGGAAAAGTGGGGAGGTAGTGAAAGACAGCTGTGACTGGGACAAAGGGAGAAGGCTGGCTGCAGGGGCAGATAGACATAAAATACAAGCTCATATAGACAGGGGTGGTATACACACAAAAGCCATAGTGGAAAGTGGATGGACATACATACACAGAAAAGTGGTGATTGGAGGGTGGGATGGGAAGTGAAGTATAAGGGAGGAAAGAACAACATGATGGAGCGAGTGTTTGATACCAAGCAGGCCCAGAGGACAACAAACGTGGGCATCACTCGCCTCAGTATCTGACATTACAGGTCAGTTGCTCACCCTTGTGCCAGCTGGCTGGGACCTTTCAGCTGCATAACTCTATGAGCCATGTCAGAAGGTGCTCCACATTGCTAGGTTGTGGCATCCAGTTACCAGCAGATCTCAGCAGCCATCAGCCTCTGCAACTGACACCAGCAAATCAGGGAAAACACCTTCAGCCTCTGCAACTGATGCCAGAAGACCAGGGCAGACACCTTCAGCTTCTGCAACTGATTCCAGGAGACCAGGGCAGACACCATCAGCCTCTGCAACTGATGCCAGCAGACAAGGGCAGACACCATCAGCCTCTGCAACTGTTGCCAGGAAACCAGGGCAGACATCATCATCAGAAACCATCAGCCACTACAACTAATGCCAGCTGACTAGGACAGACACAGCTTCTGCAACTGATGCCAGAAGACCAGGGCAGACACTGTCAGCTTCTGCAACTGATGCCAGGAGACCAGAGCAGACACCATCACTATCTGCAACTGATGCCAGGAAACCAGGGCAGACACCATCAGCGTCTGCAACTGATGCCAGTAGACCAGGGTAGACACCATCATTATCTGCAACTGATGCCAGGATGCCAGGGCAGATACCATCAGCCTCTGCAACTGATGCCAGCAGACCAGGGCAGACACCATCACTATCTGCAACTGATGCCAAGAAACCAGGGCAGACACCATCAGCCTCTGCAACTGATGCCAGCAGACCAGGGCAGACACCATCACTATCTGAAACTGTTGTCAGGAAACCAGGGCAGACATCATCATCATCAGACACCATCAGGCACTACAACTAATGCCATCAGACTAGGACAGACACAATCAGCCTCTGCAACTGATGCCAGAAAACCAGGGCAGACACCAGTAACTTTTGCAACTGATGGAAGCACATCAGGGTAGATACCATCATCCTCTGCAACCATACCTCTCAATCTCTTAGAGCGAAAAATCTGGACAAAGCCTAAAACGATGGGGGACAAATAGGTCCAGATTTTAAATACTGCTCTTACAAACTTAGAAAGTTGATAGAATAATAGGTTTTGCATTAGCATGAATTTTCTGAAGGATGTGGAATCTTAAACTCAAATGTTTTTCATTATTTAATTACTTCAATCCTTAGCTATTTGCCATAAAAGTACAGATTTTAAAAGGAACACACCAAAAATATGAGGCAAAAATCTGGACATTCTGCGAAAATCTGTACAGCTGAGAGGTATATCTGCAACTGATGTCAGGAAACCAGGACAAAGAACATCAGCATCTGAAACTGATGCCAGTAGACCAGGTCAGACACCATCAGCCTCTGCAACTGCTGACAGGAAACTATGGCAGACACACCTGGTCCACTTTCAAGAGAGGAGCTTTAGCAACCTCCTGAGTAGTGGCCACAAAAGGCACCAGTGTGCCTTCCATGTCACCTCCAGAAGGGGAATCATTACTAGATTCATAGGAATTTCAAGGCATGTCAGTGTCATGACCATATATACCTTAGCATTACTCTCCCACAAGACATATCTTTTTTATGTAGAAAGGCTAAGCTGTTGTCACTCGTCTAGTCAGGATGTAATAGACGAGTCTTTGTGGGTTCTGTTCAAGCAGCTTTATTATGTACAAACATATCAGGATTGAGGCTTAATGACTTTAACTTAGATAAACTTATATACAAACTATCTATTACATTCATACATGCTCACGCTCTGGATGCGCTCTCAAAATGGCACTGAAGCTAGCATGTGCTTGCTATTTATATACACGTTCAGTCCTTGAAATGCTTCTTGAAGATACAGCACACACACACTCTGTTCTCCATCCTTCCTCATTGAGAAATAGGCCATGCAATATTGACAACATCAGTTGACATGCAATCAATACAAATAATTCTTTGTTATGCAATTGTAAAGAACTAGAAACACATATACAATTATGTCCAGGTCGCTGTGTATTTCACACTAGGTCTGGAAATACGACCAAATCGTGTGACATAAAATTTAGAATTAGATTTAGCAACTGAGACTGTCTCTATGGAATGTTCAACCTTAGGGACATCAGGAACATCATCAGGAATGGAAGTAGAAGTTAAGACGTTCTGCAAAAGGAACATTATCTGGATTGCTCTGAGATCAAGAGTCTGTATCACAGGAACAATGCTGCAAGATCAATTCTGGTACAAGTAGAAGATGTCTGCGATTTCTCCTGTACTACACACCCTCAGATTCTACAAAGTAGGATCTCGGCTTGGTACATATACCTATTATTTGACCAATCTGGGAAAAAAACTTTCGCTGTTTGTATCCTCACTGTCTCTCCTTCTCTCAGTGGATGAAGAAATCTGCTCTATTTATCATAACTCGACTTCTGGAAAGAATGCTTCCTGAATAATTGGGCTCTAATGGTTCTGTTGTTCTTAACTTTAGGCATCAACAAACTGGAGCTAATAAGCAGTGTTGTTCTGGTTTGCCTGGATAGAAGTCTCTGAGCAGGAGAGCCAAGTATATCTTCATGAGGTATGTTTCTGAGATTAAGTAAATTCAAAAAGACATCGGTATTGTCATGCTTTGACCTTTCAAGTAATTGCTTTGCACTCTGTGCTGCACGTTCAGCTAGTCCATTTAACTGTGGATATTCTAGAATACTAGTAACATGTACAAAGTCCCATTCTCTTACAAATTTCTGAAACAACTGACTAGTAAATTGGGTACCATTGTCAGAAACAACTTTATGTGGACTACCACAGACTGAGAAATGACATTTCATCTTAGTGATAACAGCAGTGGACATTAGATTAGGTAGAAAATTAATCTCAAACCAATTTGACTAAGAGTCTGCCATTACTAAGTAATGCTGATTGTTCCACTCGAATATATCAGTGGCTACTGTTAACCGAGGTAGTTCAGGAACTTGAGTTAGCTGAAGTGGTTCTCTTTGCAAATGCGGTTTAGTACTATTGCATACTGAACAAGAAGAAAGTACTTATATGTCTTTTACTAGAGAAGGCCAAAATACTAATTCTCTCACCCATCTTTTGGTAGATTCAGAACCTGGGTGACCATGATGCAAAATCTGGATATATTCATGTTGTAAGGAAGCAGGAACAACAATTTTAGGACCTTTGAAAATAATACCATCTTCCATCAATATCTCATCTCTGTAAGAAAAATAAGTTTGCACTTCAGGTGTTACACTAGATTGCTTTGATAGCCATCCAACATTAATGTAGCGGTTGAGCTTTTGCAAAATTGGATCAGTCTTTGTATGATCTCTCAGCTCATCAAGTCTCGTGTTAGAGAAATTATGCACTTCCATTATGTCAAAGTCAAAATTCTCTGCTTCAAGCTGTTCCATTGTATTTCTGGGTGATCTGGATAAAGTATCAGCCAGATAAAGAACTTTGCCTTTGTATAGACCATTTTGAAGTTGTACTTTTGCAATTTGAGCATCATTCTTTGTGATCTCGCTGGAGCTGAATGTATAGGCTTCTTTAGAATAGTAATTAGAGGTTGGTAATCAGTTTCAATCTGAATAGCTTGACCGTAGATATAATCATGAAACTTTGAACATGCAAATACTATTGCCAAAAGTTCTTTCTCAATTTGAGCATACTGCATTTCAGTTTGGGTAAAGGTTCTAGATGCATAGGCTACTGGTCTGCCTTCTTGAAAAATAACTGCGCCAAGACCAAATTTGAAACATCACAGGAAAGAGTGACTGGTTTATTGACATCATAGTATCTTAATGTAGGTAGGGTGGCATTTTTCTGCTTAAGGTCTTCAAATGCTTTCTGGTGCAGTTCCAACCAAGACCATGGAACATTTTTGTGCATCAGCTCTCATAAAGGTTCTGTCAACTCACTGAAGTCTTGTATAAACTTGCCTAAACAGCTGACCATGCAAGAAAATGTTGTAGAGCATGAACATTATCTGGTGCTGACATCTCAAGAATAGTTGCTTGCTTGGATGGGTCTGGTGTCAAGCCAGTGCTGGTAAATAAATTACCTACATATGTAACTTCTGGTAGTCTGAATTTGCACTTTAGAGGATTGAGCTTTAAGTTCATTTCACATGCTCTGTTTAGAACTGTCTTAGGATTTCTGTTATGCTCTGCTTCATCATTGCCTCCAACTAATAAATTATCTACTATTATGGCACAAGGATAACCTGAAAAATGTTTGCTCCATTGCACACTGGAATACTTCACTTGCAGAATTTATTCCAAATGGCATCCTTAGGAATCTATATCTGCCAAACGAGGTACTGAAAGTAGTCAGTAATGAGGATTTGCGATCAAGCATCACTTGCCAAAATGAACTTTTTGCATCCAAGACAGAAAACACAGTGGTATTTGGCATTAGGGCTGTGACTTCCTCGACTGTACACATTGGATGATGCGGTCTCTCTTTGCTCAAATCTCTACGATCAATATATATTCAGATTTCTTCTGAGCCTTTTTTCTGGGCTGCTACCATTGACGACACCCATTCAGTTGGTTTTGTAACTGGACAAATTACGCCTTGCTGCACCATTTAATCCAATTGAGCTTTAACTTTATTCTGCATAGCTATCCAAACTTTTCTTGCTGGTCTGACTACTGGATTGACCTCTGGGTCTTACTTCATAGAATACACAACCGGAAGCTTGACCAACTTTTCATTGAAAACATCAGCACACTCTGAGAAAATGGCTTCAGAAAAACTGGAACCAGGATATGTGCTTATATGATGAACTTCTTGGTAAAAGAAAGAAGATTCATTCTTAAACTGTCTCTGACACCCAATAATGACTGCACAGGTCTTCAAACTACATGGAATAACAAGCTGTAACAGTTCCTAGCCACATAACATGAAAGCACTACTGAGCCATTTGGTTTGAATTTCTTCACCTCCATAAGCAACAAGGTTTGCACTACTAGCCACATTGAGTTGTTCATTAGTTCTCACCTTAGTAAATGTGTCTGCTGACATAACGTTACACTTTGAATCAGTGTCTACTTTGGGCTTGGTGGGTTTACCTTTGATCTGGACAGTAGAAAACACTTTGTTCTTTGTCAACAAATTCACCTTTTCACCAATTCCTGATACACCATCTACATAGAAAGTGGAACTGCAGCTCTCTGTATGATCAACTTGTTTTTTTGACTGATCCTTCTTTATAACTGTGTGAGGTTTACATGATTTGCAAAACTTTTGAAAATGGTTTAATTTTTTTGCACTTGTGGCATTGCTGACCAAATGCTAAGCATTTCTCTCTTTTAGACTCATGACTGGCACCACAATTGTGACATTTAACAATAAAGCTGGTTTGGGTTTTGCTGATTCACGCTTGACCTGCACTGCGCACGCTCCTTTCTTAGAACTTGCTGGAAAACTACGTGGTTTCCCAGGAGAACCTGCAGGGGCTGTAGCTGCCATGTGCTTATGCCTGCTTTTGCTTGCCATGTGTTGCATGCCATCTACATTTGCTCTGGAGACTGCTAAAACCATGCTCTTATCACTTACAAGCATACTTGTGTGCCTTTCTGTAACTTCAAGGATTTGGCAAATTTTAAGAGCTTAACTTAGCATTAAATCACTGTCACAAAGCAAAATCTTTCTCACAGCAGCACTATTAATACCACACACAAGCATGCCCTTTATTAACTCATCTTTTAAGTCACCAAAATGACACATTTTAGCTTTGTTCCTCAGGTCAGTAATATAAGCTGCAAAAGTTTCTCCTGGTTTCTGATCTCTTGTGTAAAACAAATGCCTCTCTAATGTAATATTTTGTCTGGGGATTAAACATTTCTCTGAATTTGTGGTTCAAACACTCGGGGTCTTCCCTTGATTCAGCCTGTACAACAATATGATGATTTTCACCTTCTCCCTCATATACTGCTGGTGCATACACAAATGAATGCTATCTTTCAATGGCCTCTGACCTAGCTAGGTTTAGCAAAATGAATGCCCTGGTGTGTACATCTTTGTCAGAATAATCTGTTTGTATAAAAATATTGTACTCTTGCTTAAATATTCTCCAATTCTCTGCAATATTCTGATCAAATACAAGTGGTGAGGGCTTTCAAAATCCATCTGCCATTATTAACACATACCAGTGAAGGGTTTTGCAAATATGCACACACACACACACACACACACACACACACACACACACACACACACACACACACACACACACACATATATATATATATATATATATATATATATATATATATATATATATATATATATATATATATATATATATATATATGCCAGAAATTTATGCTAGTATTCATAACTTTGCCCAATAACACAACAAGCCTCTGAATAACTTTGAGATAATTCAAATAACTCTAGTTATGCCTAGAATACAATATGAAGTAGTAGTTATGCCAAAACACATTACTTTGCCAAAAAAAATGCAGTCGCCTTGCTTTATTCATGCTTAATATGCCCTTTTCATATTCATTTTGCTTGTTTAATCTCTTTTCATGCCCATTGTACTTTTCTTGTACTCGTTTTACTCTAAACATGCCCGTTTTGCAGTTACGAGGTAATTCCAAACCCCTTATGTGCTTTTCTGATAATTGTTTTTCCAAATAATTTAATTTTAAACATTTCATTTAACTTTATTTATTTAACATTTGTTTACCGGGAAAGTCCGACTCGGAACAAAGCCAATTTTCAGCAGAGGCCCAGGGAGAAACACTCCAGACTCAAGTCTTTGAATTATGGAAGGAAACTGGAGCACCTGAAGGTCTTTGAATTGTGGGAGGAAACTGGGGCACTTGCAAGATACCCACACAAACACAGGGAGGACATGCAGACTCCACACAGAAGGCACCCCAGCTGAGAATCGAACCAGAGAATCTCTTGCTGTGAGGCAACAATGCTACCACTGCACAACTGCGCTGTCCATGAATTAATAAACCGTTTGTGCCTCTCGCTTGTTTAATAATGCGGTTCGTGGCCTTGTAATGATCCATTTTATCATTTTTATTAAATAAATTGTTCATGCAAGTTTTCATTACCTTTGGTTCTTTTCTGGCCCTTTTTGTGCTCGTTTCTCTTAGTTTATCTTCACTGTTAACTCTGCACCTCATAACTCTGGAAAGCAGTCTCTGGAATCCCAGTTCTGACACTATGTCACTCGTCTACTCAGGATGTAATAGACGAGTTTTTGTGGGTTCTGTTCAAGCAGCTTTATTATGTACAGACACATCAGAATTGAGGCTTAATGACTTTAGCTTAGATAAACTTATATACAAATTCACGATTACATTCATACATGCTCACTCTCTGGCTGCACTCCCAAAATAGCACTGAATCTAGCACTTGCTTGCTATTTATGACCACGTTCAGTCCTTGAAATTCTTCTTAAAGATACAGCACACACAATTTGTTCTACACTGGTCAAACCTGGGGTAAATTTGTGAGATCCCATCCAACCTATTTGAAAGAGTATAGTGTATTACACTCTTTGACCTGCAAGAAAAGTCTATTCCAGAGGTGGTGGAAGGAATGAGTAATAAATCTGTCTCTTTATTATGGTGTATTTATCTGTTGCTGAAGATATAAGTCCCTGATTCTGGTATTAGTTTAATTATTTGACTTGTGGAAATACAGGAGGTCCAAGACAACTTACTGGCTTGGATTCTTAGACATAGATCATCCCTCAAGAGTCTTGGTATCTCAGAGACTTCAAGCTGGTGATCTTCTTAGTTAGGAGACTCTGGATTCTTCTAGTTGTTTTGTGTGTCTGGTGAAGTACATCCTAGTGGTGACAATGTACTCAATAATTGGCCTTATCAATGCTAAATATAATTAAATGATAACCTCTTTAGGTCGGGATGATATTCTCTTGGCAATTAGCTGCACTAAGTCCAAGGATTTTTTGACTTCTGTTGTCATATGTCATGTGTCATATGGTGATCCAAAGAGAAGGAACTGTCAGCCAAAGTTCCAAAGAATCTAACTATCTTTTTTGATTTGTAGCGGAATATTGCTGATACTGCATGCTGAAGGGAGAGGTTGTTTACCAGTTGTGATGGTATTGTACTTTTCCATTTTAGTTCAAGCCCATTTTCATTGCAATATGTATTTAAATGTGTGAGTTCTTGTTGGATGATAGTGGTGTAGAATGGAACTTGTCAATAGCTCTCAGGTTGAAGTTATCTGCAAACTTAGTTAGCCAGATGTTATGTTGGAAGACCACCAGGATGTCTTGTTTTTGAATTTCCCATTATATTTAGCTCTGGTTGGGATTGCCAATTGTAGTCATCTATCTAGATGGGCATGGAACTTCTTTATAAATCTACTGGTTGTATCAGTATCAGAGCAGATGTTGTCATAAATGAATTTAGAAACTAAATTATAGAATCAGATAAAGATGGTATATCTAAAATTCTTGATTTCAGAGATATGTGCTGCAAGGCTTTTAGAGACTTTAAAAGTGAAAGTCACACATTTGTCAGGTGAATTAACCAGGAAAGGAGACAATAGTGGAATAGTGTATGAAAAAGCAATATTTTTAAAGACTAGACCAAGAATATTATGATCTGTAGTGGGCATAGTAACTATCCAATCCAGGGATTTTTTTTAAGTGTTCGAATGTATAAGTTTATCCTATTTGAAGACATATGTGCTCCAGTTTTTGAGAAGTAGTTAAAGTCTGCCAGTATGATGTAATTCTTGTTAATAATGAGATCATGGACTACATTTAGCAATTTTAAATGATAATTGGGGGACAAGGATAGTGTCGTTTAATAGGCTATAAGCTGATAGTACTTTCCAGATGAGTTGTAATTCTATGTGTTTGGTTTATGGACTTTGGGAATCTGCATGGAGATGATATGGCATTTGACAAATATGGAGATAGCACCACAGTTATCATCAGGCCTGATAGCATGGTAGGCACAAAACCTAGGTATGGAGAAAGTTCTTTCTTTACTTTTAGACAGGGTCTCTGTAAGTAGAAAAACAAGGGTGCATTCCAAATGCAGGAGTGACTCAAGACTGGGCAATCTGTTGTCGAAACTTCTGGCCTTGAGAAGAGCCACCTTAATGTGATTTATGTTAGATATGCTTGTTACATTGGCATGACCATTAGTTGCCTTTGCCTTAAAAGGCACTATGGAGGTAGCAAAGACTTTATTCAGTATGCTGAAACCTTGAAATGAGAGATGCAGGCCACCTAGAGTCGCCACCTTTTCAAATGGCCAAAGTGGGACATTTTTGGTACAAACGTCAGATTTTACAGGCCGACACATACCCACAGTCAGTACAAAGGTTAGAATGTAACTTTTTTGCCTAAATAAAAGCTTATTCTTGTAGCATTTTAGTTGCTTATTCTGTTACTTATAACATTTAGGTATTTTAGATACAGAATAACTGTTTCATGCAACTATCACATAAAATATAGGAAATAATTTTGTCCTAAAATCTCAGGACATTTGCCATTTTTAAAAGTTTTTGTCGATACACAACTTCTCAAAGAGGGACTGTCCCTCGCAAAGTGGGACAGGTGGTGACCCTAAGCCCACCCCTGGTAAAGGAAATTCGACTTCCTTGCATCTTGTTCTATGTTGAGACATACTGGATCTCCCTTTAATGGTACCAAATACTTAATCAGTTGTTGAAGACAATTATCTTTTCTTTGCACCTAGGCATCATTCTTGGAGAAGGAAGGATTCTGCTCCAGAACAGTTATTCACATGCATGGGGAGTTGCATCATATCTCTCTGCATTCTCAGGCGTTTTTACCACAAGTCATTCACTCCTACAAAGGCCATGACAATGTCACAGTGAAAACTACTTTAAAGTTATTATGACATCTGCAATTCTAGTTCCTGAAAGATATCTTACTGAAGTTTACCATTGTCCAAGCTTGTAAGTGGAAAAACTGTATGCCTAGTCCCTACCTATACAGTGACCTATCATGAAGACATTTTTTGTTAGTAGAGTGATTAAGAATTATAAATTTGAGATTTGACTTTGTGCTGTAATTGTGCATGAAAGAAATGAGGTGTTGGAATTTCACTGAGACCTAGTCTTTCTCGTTCTAAGAGGCTTTAGTAGAGATGTTTTATAGCCTCGGTGCAAAACATTTTAATGTGATTTTGTCTGGATTGTGGAGAAAGACAGTAGCCCACAGGCCATGTTATTTATTTATTTTTTTATAAGAGGGAGTTTGCCATGTTAATTATATTTTTGCACCTCTCACAAACCAAATTATTTGTATTTAACATGAGATTATCTGTGAAAATGAGAAAGTTTTTATACTGCCTAAGGATACCAAGTGCTAAGAAACTGGCAGTGGAAGGAACACAAGTAAGCAGACCTACCACTTTCATCCAATAATTTGGGAGTTAGGAGAATTCAAAATTAGGGAGTTAATCAGCTATATGTGACTGGGTGAGTTTCATACAGATTGTAACTAAACAAGCTTATTTTGAGGTAATACATGGGTTAATACATAATAACTATATAAGCAGAGAGGAAGATTTATGGAGGCATCCACAACACTGTGCTGACATTATCATAAACTATATTGAGTGAAGAAATGACTTATGGAGGAATACACAAACAACACTTGGTGAGAAGTAAAAACACAGAAGAGTAGATTGCATAGAGGGCAAAGCTAGCAGTGTGCCATGCAACCTAGAGGTATTTATTGGCTAAAAATACAGCAACTGCAAATGTAGACGGGCATTGAAGGGGAGTTATGGGCTGCAGTTGTATGGCCTAATAATACTTAATTAGCATTCTGAGGCTCATAGTGTATCTGGGGCAGCTGTGAACTCTTGTGAAAGCCTAATAATAATTAATTAGCATTCTATGGCTCATCATGTAACTGGGACAGCTGTGGATTCTTGTAAGCTATACCAGTAGGAGAGCAGATATAGCTATGTGTACAGGTTTAAGTCCAATTGCTTGCATCTTACAGTGCACTTTGTAGTGATATGGTGCTAAACACAACACTGTCCTGAAATGCTTTATTTAAACAAGACAAAAATAGCAAAAAAAGTCTAAATAGAGCACACCAGCCAATAGCAACACACTAGTATCCTTTGAATAGTGATCACAAGCCTAGAACTAGCCTATCTTTCTCTTCTGCCATCAGAGAAAACCCAGAGAATTAATTCACAGCAAGGACAGTAAAAAGAGATATAAACAGTGCATGCAACAGCAGTATAATGGCTATTAATCCAAAAACAAGTAAAAGTCACTTAGCTAGATAGTCTTAGCTTCTGTGGGATGGTCAGGCAGCTCAAACTGGTCACAGCCTGGATGATTTAGCTTGTCTTCTAGCTACATAAAGAAACTGTAGTTTTCAGCAGCTGATGGTATGTGTGCATGATAGTCATCTACTATCCATTGCCTTCTATAAATATAATACCATTTTCAAATGACCCCCTGTCTCAAAAACCTATCCAGCACCAATGCAGCAAAACACAGTCATTATCCTTAATACATGCCTCAACAGGGCCAAAACTTGAAGTACACCCTTTCAAAAAACCTGCCCAGTCTATCCTAAAAATATATAATATACTTAGCAATCAATTCTACTACAAGTTTTTAAAAGAATTAGTATAAAAATCACTAAATTCTCCTCAAACTTTTCATTATGACTATGAGTTCTCAATGTGCCAAAAGGTCTTGTGAGAGGCAGACCTGGTGGCCACTGGTGATGAAGCATTATAGGTAAGTGGCTGGTGCTGCCAGAAATAGCCATAGACTTACCTCCTTCTTTTCCACAACTGGACCCACAGAAGGATGATGCAATGGGAATAAAGGATTACACATATATGTTAGTAACATAAATAACTGCATTTGTACAGTGGAATGGCACAGATGTCATACACACCTCTCACCTTTTCAGACACCAATCATATTCACTGGACACTGTTGTACTACTTGAAGATAAAGAGGATTAAGCCTCTGAACTAATAATAAGCTGCTTGTTATAGTCAAGAGAACAGTGTTTTATTCCTTCCACCAACATCTGCCTACTCCGTGACACTAAGCAAATCACCTGACCAGATAATGCCCTCATGTCATCCCTGAAAAGGGGTGTCCAGTGGATTTACCTGGTTATAAAATATTACAAAAAAAAAAACAAGAAAAGGGAGAGGGTAAATGCTGGTCTTTTCTGAGCAGGCCCCACTTACTTAACGGATACTTCCTATGTCAGGGATTGTGGGTTCAAACCCCATCACTTGTGCTACATAAAACCGTTAAGATAGTAGAAGATAATAGTACAGAAAAAAGTGTTCATGGTACATTTCATGCTCTCTCGTCTGACGCCCTGCATTCCATTGATGAAGCAAGTCAGGATGATGCCACCTGAGATCATTGCACTAAGGCTGGCACTGCTCATTAGAATTACTGATGCCACTGGCATCACTTGCCATCCTAGCAAGCTCATGCATGGCATCCTCCTTCCACAATAGGCCATCATACTCACCTAAGAGGTGCTTACTAAAACTGCTGCTGTGCAAGAAGAATAGGAAAGCATTGTCTCCCTGGCACACCATGTTACAGCTCTGCATTCCACAGTGCCTGAAGTAGCCATGGCCACTCACTCAGATTCACCTATTGAGCAAACTGAACCAGGGTGCTACTGTACATCCTCAGTGCTAGACCACGATGTTACTGTGTGCCCCTAATGTTACATCAAGGCACTATGAATGGAGCACTCTGGGTTTATACATACCATGTGTATGATCATGCTAGTGACATACTTTGTGGTCACCATGACTTTCATGGCTAACTCCAGCATTTCTTGGCAATGCAGTACACTCTGGCAGTGATTCATAGACACTGGCATTAAGTAGCTTCATTATCATAACCCCAGTGGTTCTTGGGAAAGCATCAACAATGTTTTACAACACCATTCATTATAATATCACTGTGGAATAGAAGAATTTCAGTAAGGATTTTGTAGCTTCACAAAGATAAGGAAGGACTCCTGTCTGATGAAGTGCCTCAGCAAGAACAACAAGCCCTGTGGTGGATGTCAGTGGAAGTGAGGCAGGTGTAACAGTCCGTGTGTAACTAGGAACACATGACATGGCACTGGGTTAACCATATATAATGGAAACATTGTTAAGAACATGCCACAAGTGGTATGGGATTCTAGGGCCCTATGTTGAAGCATGACTACAGTATGTAAATGGGGATGGGAGGCTGTACATATCACTAACTGTAGCTGATGCAGAGGTGCATAAAGGGGGAGGTTGTGGCTATAGGAATGGGAATTTTAAAACACACACGTCCTTACACACACACACACACACACACACACACACACACACACACACACACACACACACACACACACACACACACACACACACACACACATATGCACACACTCACATACAAACATACACAGCACATATCTCCTGGACTCCAAGATTCTCACTACACCTTTCTAAACATACTGGAAAATATTAACTCATTCCCTCCAGTACAGCTCTTTTGAGTGTGTACCTTTAACTCCTAGTGGGTGTGGCCTGTGCCTTTAAAAATGAAGTTATCACCTTACAATTATAACAAATACTCATTGACAGAGGTCAAATATCAATATAATTGTGTTTGCCATCATGTATGCTTCAAGATAAAATATTCTGATACCTTGTATGAAGCATGGTTTTGGAATTATTAATGCAAGTATGAACAAGTAATATTTGACGCCTAGAGGAGCAGTAGGAGGTAACTGCAGATGCACCTGGAGGCATCACTTGGATGTAATGAGTTAAGATACAACCAAACACCCTAATACTGGGTGATTTCAACTACCCTGCCATTAACTGGGAAAACTACTCGTGTACCAACACCTTTGCCCAACGGTTCTTGGAATTCATAAATTCCAATGTCCTGGATCATCTAATCCATAGTCCCACTGGGGGCTCCAATATCCTAGACCTGGTCATTACCAACATGTGAAATCGATGCTCCACACCTATGGTCATCCCCTCGTTGGTCAGGTCTGACCATAAGCTAATCACACTTGGCATCCACATCCCAGCCCCCACCCTCCAAACTTCTCCAAAGCCAATTTCATGCTACTCAAGTCAGAAATGAAAAACTTCATGACACCCATGGAGATGGAAACTGAAAGTTCGACTGCTGAATCCTACACTAAGGTACTGTATGAGCACATCCACTTGTGCATGAATCGTGCCATCCCACATAGAACCTAGATGCTCTCCTCCAAGAAAACGAAGCCAATCTGGTGGTCCCCTGCCATAAACAAACTTTACAACAAAAGGAAGAAACTGTTGCAGAAAAGACGAAAATCCCAGGATGCAAAAAACTGCCTTACCAGCCTCAGTAAGAAGCTGAGATCCCTCATAAAATCCTCCAAAGCTAGTTACGAAAATAAAATTGCCAAAGATTTCAAAGACAGACACAAGGCATTCTATAACTATGTCAAGAATCTAAATGGCAATGCACAGATCTGCTCTGAGCTACAACAGAATGGCATTAAATATACTGATCCCAAGGAGATTGAAAATATCCTGCAGATCGATTCAGTGCCAACTTCACACACACACACCCCCACCCCATAAACAGCCCATCTCAATACCGAAAGATTTCCAAATTCCAGTAATAATGGCCACACAGGTAAAAAACACACGTTCCAAAGCTAAGAATACAGCATCCATGGGATCAGATGACATCCTGAGCTGTGTACTACATGAACTACAAAATGAACTGGCACCTCACCTAAGTGTCATACTTAATCATAGCCTCACCTCAGGCTTCATGCCCACTGAGTGGTGCACAGCTACAGTTATCCTACTCCACAATGGGGGAATCACCTTGGATCCTGGGAATTACTGCCCCATCAGTCTGACGAGCGTGATCTGCAAGGCTCTGGAATGTATTATCATGGAACTTATAAACAAAGACATTGGCAACCTTTAAACACTGGAACCCACCCAGTCTGGGTTCATGAAGGTCTGATCTTGTCTACTGGACCTGATTGACGTCTGTGAATCAGTCTCCAGAGCTGCGGACATGGGTAAGGCGGTCCACACAGCCTATCTGTACCTTGGCAAGGCCTTCAACACCATCTCCCACTCTGGAATCATAGATAAACTTATTAAGCTGGGCATTAATCCCTACGTCACTCAATGGGTTGCCAATTGGCTTACTGACAGAACCCACACTGTAAAAGTAGCTGACTCCAAATCCAGCTCCAGACAAGTGACAAGTGGAGTACCTCAGGGTTCAGTCCTGGGACCGCTCTTGTTTGGCATCTACTTCTCTGAGGTACAGGCCAACACTAAGGGACTCTGGCTAACAAAATCGCAGATGACTGCAAACTGGGAGCCATTTTTGAATCCCCAAATGATGTGGATATTCTACAAAAGGGCCTTACAGAAACAGATTCTTGGTACCAGAGCCATGGGCTCAAGCTGAATGCCAAGAAATGTATAGTTATCCCCTTTGAGAAAAACCATGTACCCATGAATTACCACATAGGTGGCAGTACACTAAACACCGAAAGTGTGATAAGAGACATAGGGACACAGGTGGACAGTGTTCTCATCTTCGATAACCACATCGCCACAACAGTCAGGAAATACTTTTATGTGGCACACCTCATCACTAAGAGCTTTTCATCCAGAAAAAAGGAGGTTATTGTCTCACTGTACTCATCCCTCATTAGACCAATTATAGAATACAATGCCCTGTTTGGTATGTACCTCTTAAGACATCTGCAACAACTGGAAAGAGTGCAGAAATACCTCACTAAAAGAATCACAGGCCTAAAGCAGATGCCCTATGCTGACTATCTAAAAAAACTCCAGCTATACTCTGTCGCATATCATCTAATCAGAGGCGAACTCTGCTTAACATACAAGACCATGTCAAACCTAGAGCTGTTGGACATACTACACTTAAAGAAATCCCAATCCCTCAGAGCCACATGCTCCAGGGATCTAAACCTTGTCATCACAATGAAAAAACATGCTGGAGGGATAGGTTCCTGACCCAGAGACTCACCAGACTCTGGAATAGACTGTGCATACATGTCAAGCAGAGCGCCTCTGTGGCCCTCTTCAAAAGGAACCTTGACGATTGGATTGGATGGGAGATAGTCGCCCTGCTAGACAGGGGTCCAGGAAAGTAAATATTGTGGGAAGAAATAGCCAGGGAATTGTTATGGCTAGGCTTGTATAGACACTAGGGCCAATAGCCTAGTACCAACCTATGAACCTATGAACCTATGGACAAAGGTGCCACAAATAACGTTCATAGGTAGGTACAAGCCTATTGGTCCTAGGGCCTATATAAGCCTAACCAAAAAAGTACCCTGGCTTTCGCTACCCAAGAAAATTATTTTCCTGTGCCGCTGTCAAGGAGAGCCACAGAAGTGTTCCCCAGGGAGAATTTCCTATTTCCCATCCAATCACCAAGATTTTTCTTGAAGAGTTCTAATGAGGAGCTTTGTTTGATATAGATAGGTAGTTTGTTCCAGAGGATGGGAAGTCTCTGGAACAGAAATCTATCCCACCAGCATGTTCTGTTTATTGTGGGGACAAGGTTTAGGTCCCTACAGAGTGTAGCTCGGAAGAATTGGGATTTCTTTAAGTGGAGCATGTCCAACAGCTTTGGGTTTGACATAGCTTTGTATGTTAGGCAAAGATCACCTCTAAATAGGCAATATGCAACGGAGTAAAGCTGGAGTTTTTTGAGACGGTCTGCATAGGGCATCTGTTTGAGGCCGGTAATCCTCTTTGTGAGGTATTTCTGCGGCTTTTCTAGTTGTTATAGATATCTTGTGAGGTACATACCAAAAGGGCCATTGTACTCTATAATGGATCTAATGAGGGGAACAATTACCTATTTTTTCCTGGATGAGAAATCTTTTGTGATGAGGTGTGTCACGTAAAAGGATTTCCTGACTACTGTGGTTATGTGATTATCAAAGGAGAGACTACTATCCACCTGTGTCCAGGTCTCTTATCACACTTTCAGTGTTAAGTAGACTACTGCCTATGTGGTGGTTCATGGGTACAGAGTTTTTACCAAAGGGGATGACAATGCACTTTTAGGCATTGAGCTTGAGGCCATGGCTCTGACACCAGGCATCTGTCTCAGTGAGGCCCTTTTGTAGGCTGTCCACATCATTAGGAGTTATGATTATGGCTTCTAGTTTGCAGTCATCTGCAAACTTCATTGCCAAAGACCTTCTGTGTTAGCCTGTACTTCAGAGAAGTAGATACCAAACAGGAGAGGACCCAGGACTGAACCCTGTGGTACTCCACTTGTCACTGGTCTGAAGTCGGATTTGGAGTCTGCTATTTTCACAGTGTGGGTTCTGTCAGTGAGCTAGTTGGCAACCCATCTTGTGACATAGGGATTTATACCTAGTTTAGTGAGTTTATTGATAATTCCAGAGTGGGGGATGGTGTTGAAAGCCTTGGCAAGATCTAGATAGGCTGTGTGAGCCACTTTACCCTCATCTACGGCTTTGGTGACTGCTTCAAAGAAGTCTATCAGGTTTAGGAGACATGATCTGCCTTTTACAAACCCAAACTGGGTGGGATCCAGAGTTTGGAGATTACCAATGTCTTTGTTTAAAAGTTGCATGATGATACGTTCCATGGCCTTGCAGACCAGGCTCATCAGACTAATGGAGCAGTAGTTCCCGGGGTCCATGGTGGCTCCCCCTTTGTGGAGTGGGATAACCATCACTGTGCATCATTTAGTGGATATAAAGCCTGAGGTGAGGTTATGACTGAACATGGTGCTTAGGTGGGGTGCCAGTTCATTCTGTAGTTCATGTAGAACGCAGCCTGGGGTGTTGTCAGGTCCCATGGATGCTGTGTACTTGGGTTTGGAGAGTGTGGTTTTTACCTGTGCAGCCGTGATTACAGGAACTTTGCATTCTTCCAGTATAGAGATGGGCCCTTTACAGGGTGAGAGGGGGGTAAAGTTAGCACTGAAACTATCTGCCAGGATGTTGGCAATATCAGTTGGTTCTGTATATTTAGGCCCACTGTGCTGTAACTCAGAGCAGATCTGAGTGTTGCCACTGAGATTCTTGACATAGCTATAGAATGCATCGTGGTTGTCTTTAGAATCAGTGGCAATTTTATTTTTGTAACTAGCTTTGGAGAATTTTATGAGGGATCTCAGCTTCTTACTGAGGCTGACCAGAGTTTTTACTCTTTTTTGCAACAGTTCATTTCTTCTGTTGTAGAGTTTGTTTATGGCAGGGGACCACCAGATTGGCTTCCTTTTTTTGGAGGATAGCATCTTGGTCCTGTTAGGGATAGCATGATCCATGCACTCGTGTAAGTGCTTATAAAGTGCATTTGTGTAGGATTCAGCAGTTGTACCTCTATTGTCCATCTGCATGGGTGTCGTGAAGTTTGTCACTTCTGTCTTAAGAAGCGTGAAGTTGGTTTTGGAAAAGTTTTTTATGGTGGTTTCCCTAATGGTGAGTGGGGGTGGGATGTGGGTGTTTAGGGTGATTAGCTTGTGGTCGGATCTGACCAATGAGGAATTGACCTCTGATGTGGAACACCGGTCACCCATGTTGGTCATGACCAGGTCATGGATATTGCTTCCCCTGGTGGGGGTGTGGATAAGTTGATCCAAGGCATTGGAATTTATGAATTCCAGAAAACGTTGAGCAAAAGAGTTGGTACATGAGAAGTTTTCCCAGTTAATGGTGGGGTAGTTGAAATTGCCCATTATTAGGGTGTTGGTTGTACCCTAATATTTTCCAGTGTATCAAGAAATGAGGAGTGGGAATCCTGGGACATGGTGGGGGATCTGTAGCAAGCTACAATTTGGATTGCGGTCTTGCCCAGAGTTAGTTGCACTTGGATAATCTCGGATGCATTATGCTGAGCAACTAGCCTGGAGGTGTGGATATCCTTAATGAATATAACTGGGACTAGATTTTGCAGGGACTGGTGCAGGATATGACTGCTGTGGGTAGTCATAATAGATCAGATATGATGCAGCGTTACTGGTGTGATACTTTATGCATAGGAAAATGTATGGGACATTTTAACAGACAGGTCCACCACAGGGGGTACATTACTAACACTGAAGTGGCTTATTGAGGCTAAGTAGTTTTTGGCCTCACTCACCAGCCAGAAGGACTGACCCTCATAGCTGGGTGTGGCTTGGATCCAGTGTCTTGGCTGTGTTCACGTGGGAAGTGCCAGGTTACTAATTAATATCACAGTATAGTATAACACAGTCTGGTGCATCTTTCAAGGGAAGCTCAGACAAAGGCCAGCCTGCATATCTATCGTAGAAGATACCTCCTCTTTGTACCTTTAGTAGCCTGCATGACAAGGTACTGTGTGTTAATGTACACTATAGCATGTATAGGATATACAGCATTCTAATATGCAATACTATGTGTGCTGCCATGACAAGAGGGGTGTGTGTGTGTGTGTGTGTGTGTGTGTGTGTGTGTGTGTGTGTGTGTGTGTGTGTGTGTGTGTGTGTGTGTGCTGACAGTGGTATCATGTGTGTTTCTGATTTACAGATTCCACCATGGGGGGGGCAGCACAAGTCAAGATAGGGCTAACATCAGCAGGGTACATTTAGCTGATGATGATGATGATAGCATGTGGGAGACATGCATGATGATACAATGGTACTGATTGCAGCACTACAGGTGGAACAAGCTAAGCACACAGCCTTACTTTGGCATAATGGACATCTTTTACCTGAGAAGTCCTCACAGGATCCAGCAATGTCTGAAATGTGCACTACATCTGAAGTGTACATGTCCACCATAGGGAATAGATGTGGGTGAAGGTGAGGGTTTAGATGTCACCATGACCCCAGAGTCACACCTGATATCTCTATAAGACTCAGCATGAACCAGCGGATGTTCAGGTCAGTGATCCAAGCACAACTGATCTCTACCCACAGCATAGTAGAAATAGTTAGTGTTCCATGTGGCTTGAGGGATGATGTGCAACAGCTGCACAGAGACATGCAGAGGACAGGGAACAGACAATGCTGCATACATCAGTGGTGTCACATGTTGCCTCCATAGGTTCCTCCATGAGAAACATTACAACCACTATCCTAAAGGCCTCAACAAACCATGTCTTTCACATTCTTGGAAAGGTCCAGCTATGAAGAGGTTAACATAGCACCATATCCAGGGTAGGGTGAAGAGGACAGTTAACTCATGCACAAACTATTATGATGTGTGAGTGCAATACTGTCATAGTATTCCATGGCTACTAAAAGTTTTGTTTTTGTTATTCTCTTACTTTCTTTTGGTCTTTGACTTCAGGATGAGGGGGGCTGCCTAGGGCACCAGTTGATCTAACTAATGCTTTGAGTCAGTCAGAAACCTTATCAAATCAGACTCCACATATCTTTGGTAAGACAGCATCACTGTTACCTGTGGGCACCACACAGCCTTTCACTCATAGTCATTGATGATGACCAGTTCATGGAGAATGATACTCACATAACTTCTGTATGGCTTATCAGGGTGGACACTTCAGTCTCATAACTCTATACCTTCTCTACCATGGCATACGTCAAGCCATGATGTCATTAGCCAGTACAGTGTACAATGCCAATGGTTTCATTAAGGTAGTTTGACCCATCCACTAGAGGATGTGCTTCCTGACTCCCCACAACCTCTCAATCTATGAGGCCACAGTATTTACCTCCTATGACACTATCCTATCTCATGTTGCAGCCTTCTGCCACTGTACCCTGCCATCTGTACAAGTGATGATGACTGTGCCATGTTCACGCCTAATCTAAATGGGTATAGTGATATCTGATTCACAGTGTAACCAGCAGATAGCCTGGCTGTGATAATGCATGCATTATTTTATTCTGTGTTGTCTGTGTCATGACCCCTAATTGTACACCAGATGACACCTCATTGCCATTAGTGCAATGCATTTTTCCCCTAACTCTACATTCTGACCTTCTGCTTTTGGTGCAACTAGTATTGAAGGTCCTGCTAAGATGTTTACCTTCTACTTCATCTGTTTGCACAGTGGCACACACAATAAAAATCTTGCTGCAGATGTGTGAAGTATATTGCAATGCCCTGCCTGACAAATCCAGAAGATGGAAATATCCCTTCAGTATGTTGAAGAGATGCTCCAATATATTTTGCTTTTCTGCATGGGCAGTGTTATAGGTCATTTCCTCATGGACTAGAGATTGCAGGAGAGGGTCATCATCCAGGGTTCTAGGGCATATCCAACATTGCCTGCAACCTACAGCAAATAACATATTATATGGAGTTTGCTGCCTGCTTGCATGGTACCTATGAGTATAGAACTGTCTATTTTGTATGTATGTTTATCTACCAACAAGAAGACCCTTTGAAAAATCTCTTCTCCGGAACCTTTTGTATAATGTGTAGAATGAGTGAGTGATGGGAACTGCCCACATAGCACATGGACATATAAATAATGCCCTGGTTATTACAGACCATCTGACAGTTCATGGAGTGTTATCCATTCTTGTTGATGTATCACAGCCCCTGTAGACCATGTGGGTCTCCAGAAACAATGTGTGTTTAACTTTGGCTCGTTGGACCTCAGGGAAATTGTATCATAAAATGGCCACATGGCACTGGTCCTCTCAACTCCAGTCCTTAGGAATCAAATATGCTCCTCCACATACTGTCATATAATGCTGTGTAACTGGCTTAGGACTTCTGTGGCTGATGCCTAGAATATCCCGAATATGTTCCTAGTAGGTCACTGAAAGGTCTCTTTGACTAGCAACACCACACATTCCTTTGTGTTCCACTTGTGGCTGACACAGTTAACAGTATCTCTGTCCACACAAAAGCAGTCTTACAGTCTGCTGGTCTGTGAGCTGGTGCTATATCAGGCCTTGTCTGTGCCTCTTTTTCTGGTGCGGATGACTATGTTGCACCGCTCTGAGGGCACTGGTGCCAGTGCTGGCTGATAATACATGCTGCTAAGCTACTGTGCTGTTAATCCTAACCCTGTTCCCCTCACACACACACCATGAATCTCATTGTTCAAAATGGGCATGCAGTGTGGAGCAATGTATTTTTACTATTTTGTTCTGAATCAGGCTACTATTTTGGATTCATTGTTTACATACTCTCTGAAGCTGATTTGCAGTGAGTTCCTCATTTGCATGTCATGATGCCAGCATTAGCTTGTGCTGCACACAATAAACTCTAACATGACTACTGGCATGTTAAAAAAACACCGACTTACCATCTGCTTTGTTGTAGTATTATTTATACACAAATGCAGAAAATCAAATCTGTGAAAAAGCTGTTTTGATCATAGTTTTTCTGTACAAATGCAACAAAGATGTTGAAAATAAAATTGTTTTCAGACACACACACACACACACACACACACACACACACACACACACACACAAATTAACACAGCCTATTATTTTCTAAACTGTAGTACTTAGTCAGAAATGGTGTACAAATACAGAAGACACAACTTGTCAGAAGAGGCAGTGCAAACTGAAAATCCGCTAGTCCAAGACACCATTTTGAACTGTCATTAATTACTGAGACTTTCAATACTTAATGATGCAGGTAATCTGAGGTCTTTTCTCTTTTCTTGGTTTTGTTGGTGTATTGAACAAATCTGTGAATAGTATTGAGAAAGTTTTTCATGGACGTTGCAAGAAAAAGAAGGAGGGAATCTGTTTCACATGTATATTGATGTCATGTCTGTATGCTTTTGCCTGAATTTGCTTCAGTTGCTGAATCAATTTACAGGTTATTACCAGTTCATAATTTTCTCCTAGTTAGAAGATAGTTATAGGCCAAGAATGTATATATTCTGAATATTTTATTTCCAGTGTGCTTTGCATAATTTTTATTTATTTATTACTTACTGGCATTTGTTTACCAGGATAGTTCAACTGTGCAGCACCCTTTTCATACTTCTCAACTATCTAGACTTTTACATAATGTCCATATTTTTGTCTCATTTTCTTGGTTTGCTCTTCATACAATTTTGGTTTTCTGGCAAATCATTGATGACTGAATCACTAAATAATGACTGACGTTTGAGTTTCAGACTTCATATTTTTCAAAAAAATGCATGGAAACACAAAATGTTTTATTCTAACAACTTTCTAAGTTTATAAGAGCAGTATTTAAAATTTGCCCCTATTTTGGGCCTTTGTCCCCGCATTATTTTTGGCTTTTGTCCAGATTTTTTATGCTAAGAAATTGAGAGGTATGGCCCTTTTGCAGTGGAGGCCTGGGGAGGAAAGTTGCATTATATGGACATCATGCATTATACAGACATCATGGACATCATTTACAGTCAGTTTCATTCATGAGCAACAGTTCCATTATTCGGACATCCTTGTCATCAGTTACATTATTTATAAACATTTTCAATTAAAAATAACAGTTACATGGGTTGTGTATCGATATTTTCAATATATATGGTGCATCGGTAGTGTTGTCACCTCACAGCAAGATATTCTTTGGTTCAATTCTTGGCTGGGGTGCCTTCTGTGTGGAGTGTGCATGTCCTCCCTATATTTATGTGGGTTTCCTCCCACCTTAGAAAGACATGCATCTGGAGCATTTCTCCCTAGGCCTCCTCTGAAAATTGACTTTGTTCCAAGTCAGACTTTCCCAGTTAACAAAAAAAATTGGCTTTGATCCAAGTCACTTTCCCAGTTAACAAATGTTAAATACAGTGAGATATATACAATGCAATATCATCAGTATGCACAGATTGTCAGGTTTTTACCTGAGAATATTTGTTATTATAAAGACTTGAGTAAAATCTAGGACATAGGAAAATAGATAAACAGTTAGAGCAGCCAAATAGGCTTTTAAAAATATAATTTTATTAGCAAATTGCAAAAGCTTATGGCTGACTGATTAAGGATAATTACCCAAAAACTGTAAAATCCAACTGTTAACACCACTCCTTTGAGATAACAACTGCTTAGCTACAGCTGCCATTAAGTTATGTAATACAGTTGGCTCATTTCGAGGGTGCTCACTAATTGGGATGTTGATGTGACAGACATCAAGAAAGGATGGTGACAATGAAAAGGTATTATTTGTCTCTCTTGAAATCAGATGCAACATATAGAAATTCACATATAGAAATCAGTCTACATGTGAATTATAAAATGACACAAGAGAAGATGCAGTTGATCTTGGCAAGGCACTGAGCCAAGAGTTAAGAGTGTGCAGACCTGGCTCAACACTAGTTATAGGTCTGCTCTCCAGCCATATGTCACGAAGCTTATTTTGTTGTGGCAAGTACTAGCAATAGCCTAGAGCATCAGTGTCCATCTGCTGTACACACAGTGGTGGACCTCATAAATACATGCAGAAGTGTTAGATAAAACAAGGCATTGTAAAAATATTAAAAAAATGTTGCATGAAAGGGAATGTATTGGTGCCAGCTGCTAACAGAACATTGATGTCTTATACATTCAGGGCATGCTCTTTTATAATCCTCATTTGTGGCATCAGCAACCACAACATTACCTAAACATGGACCCTAAATGTACAGGTCCTTAATATGATTTTGCAGTTTATCCATCCTCACAAACTCCTTAAATATATGTAAAGGACGTAAATAGGTTCATAGATTCATAGGTAGGTACTAGGCTATCTGCCCGAAGGCATTTATAAGCCTAGCCGGAATGTGTTGGCTTTTGCCACCCCCTTAGATTAGTTCCCTGTGCCTCTATCCAGCAGAGCCATTGAATTGATCCCTGGGGTAAACTTTCTGTTTCCCATCCACTCGTCAAGGTTTCTCCTGAAGAGAGTTAGCAAGGAGCTCTGCCTAATGTAGAATGGAATCTTGTTCCACAGCATGGGAAGTCTCTGGGACAGGAATCTATCCCTCCAGCATGTCCTATTTATTGTTGTGGTGAGGTTTAGATCCCTGGAGTGTGTGGCTCGAGGGGATATGGTTTTCTTTAGGTGGAGCATGTCCATCAATTCTGGGTTGGACATGGCCTTGTATGTCAGGCAGAGATCACCTCTGAATAGGCAGTATACAACCGAGTGCAGCTGGATTTTCTTTAGACGAGCTGCATAGGGCATCTGCTTGACGCCGGTGATCCTCTTGGTGAGGTACTTCTGTGGTCTTTCCAGTTGTTGCAGGTGTCTTGTAAGGTACATCCCAAATGGGGCATTGTACTCTGTGATGGGTCTGATGAGTGATGCATAGAGGGGCCCAATGACCTCTTTCGATCTGGATGCAAACCCTTTTGTGATTAGGTGGGCCACATACAAGGATTTTCTAACCACTTTGGCAATGTGATTATCAAAGTAGAGGTTACTATCTACTTGGGTCCCCAAATCCCTTATTACGCCTTCCATATTTAGGGGGCTACCATCCATGTGGTAGTTTGTGGGTACTTTGTTTTTTCCAAAGGGGATGACTATGCACATTTTGGCATTTAGCTTGAGGCCATGGTTTTGACATCAGGTATCTGTCTCAGTGAGACCCTTTTGGAGGATGTCTGTGTCAGCTGGAGAGTCAGTTATAGCCCCTAGTTTGCAGTCATCTGCGAACTATAAGCCATAGTCCTCTTATGCTTGCCTGTACCTCTGAGAAGTATATGCCGAACAGGAGGGGTCCTAGGACTGAGCCCTGGGGAATGCCACTTGTAACCGGATTAGAGTCAGACCTAGCTCCCGCAACTCTTACCATGTGGGTTCTGTCTGTGAGCCAGTTGGCAGCCCATCTTGTGATGTAGGGGTTTATGTTCAGCTTGATGAGCTTGTCTATAATGCAAATGGTGTTGAAGGCCTTTGCAAGGTCTAGGTAGGCTGTGCAGACCACCTTTCCCTCGTCTATAGCCTTGGCTACTGTCTCAAAGAAGTCCAGCAGATTTAGGAGGTATGATCTGCCCTTAACAAAGCCGAACTGGGTAGGGTCCAGTGTTTGGAGGTTTCCAAAGTCTCTGTTAATGAGATCCATGATGATGCACTCCATAGTTTTGCAGACCAAGCTAGTCAGGCTTATAGGGCGATAGTTCTCGTGGCCTGTTGGGGCTCCACCTTTGTGGAGTGGAATAACCATTGCTGTGCGCCACTCTTTGGGCATGTAACCTGTGGAGAGGCTGAGTTTAAACAGGGTGTTTAGGTGAGGGGTTAGTTCATCTTTGAGCTCATGTAGGATGCAGCTTGGGACACTGTCCGGTCCCATTGATGCTGTGTTTTTGGCTTTGGAGAGGGCTGTTTTAACCTGAGTGTCTGTAATTTCAGGGGCACTACATTCTTCTGGTATAGTTATGGGCCCTTTTTGGGGGTGAGAGGGGGTGAAGTTTGCACTGAAATCTGTCTGCCAGGATGTTGGCTATATCAGTCAGTTCAGTGTATTTTGTGCCATTCTGCGCTAACTCCGAGCAGATCTGAGAATTGCCACTTAGATTCTTGACATAGCTAAAGAATGCCTTGTGGTTATCTTTGGAGTCCATGGCAATTTTTCTTTCGAATCTAGCCTTGGATGATTTTATGAGGGAATGTAGTTTCTTGCTGATACTGATCAGGGATGTCTTCCCTTCTTGGGATTTTACTCTTTTCTGTAGTAGTTTCCTCCTCCTATTGTATAGCTTGTTTATGGCAGGGGTCCACCAGACTAGTTTCTTTTGCTTGGAGGAGTAAGTCTTGGTTTTGTTTCAGATAGCACGATCCATGCATTCTTGTAGGTGCCCGCAAAGTGCATTAGCAAAGGATCTCATGGTTAATCAGGGTGTACTCTTCATTGTAAAAATGATCTTTTTTATTTATTAACTATGGTATTATTATCCTGTTAACTCTTTGGATCTACATCTCTTCTTTTCAAGGTACTCCCATGGGTCCTATGTACACTTATCAGAGAATCCAGAGAACATTCAGACAGAGGCCAGGATTCAGAAAAAAAATGCTTACATGGGCACATGGGGAAAATAGAGAGATCCAAATAGTGCAATGCTGCCTAATGGTGACTGAGTGTGTGTGGGAGTAACGATGCAATACTGGGTTCAAACAAGTAGTCAAATTGATGACAAGAAGAGAACAAGTTAAGCAAAAACCTGGACAGTGCAATGGTGCATCAAGTGAACACATTGATCCTGTAGCATCTATGTAGTATGCTAGCAACAATGCATGTTCACATGTACTGCAACACACTGCTGCAAAGCCAGTTGAGAGCCCAGATAAGAGCTTCACAGTAAAGGCTCTAATATAGTTCTATTATAATTGGACAGAAATTAGTGTATAGAAAGGGGGAAGAGCAAGCAGAGGAACACATACAAGGGCAAAAAGAAAAGAAAGGAAGAGTAATATGGGATGGGGAAGCAGGGATATATATATATATATATATATATATATATATATAATATATATATATATATATATATATATTTTTTTTTTTTTTGTGGGACAGTTGTCCATTTTATTATAATTTCAAGAACAGTGGATGGGAAAGATAGCATGTGGAAGGTTTGGGTAATATGTGGGTATAGGGATGTCCAAACCCATAACAAAAGACAAAGATTGAAAGGAGAGGTGTTGACACAAATGGGGGACAGTATAAAAGAGTAACACAGCCAGCCAGAGGGATGTTAGTTGATGCTGGGGTGGTCCAGAATGCAAACTGAGGACAGAAATGAAACATAAGAAAAGGATCACTGTGATGGAGGGATAGGCTGGGGTAATGGCTGACTGACAGGCTGCAGAGTGACCCAACAACCAGAAGTCATTCACTTCTGTAACTGCTCTCATGACCTAGCCCTACAACTGCTGACCCACATGGCCAGACAGCTATGTGATTCTGCAAATTAAAATTAATACCAGAAAAAGTGTCAAAATGTTTAATAACTTATTAATGTTGTCCCAAATAATTCAGGGACTTCTTCAGAGTTAAACAGTAACTTCCTCCATATTGTTTATATACTTGAATCCCCAATCAAAACCAATCATTAACTGAAAATGCAAAATAGCTGATGGTTTAACAACTGCACTGTAATATCTGTTCAACCACCATCAGAAAACACAACTACTCATCATAAACATGCTGCCTTTTGTTTTAATGCACTTGAAATGGAAATATATCTATCCAAGCCTGGTTTTACACCTAGGTTGAGCATTAACTGCCAAATTAATTCCTTGTACTCCAAAAAATTCTCTGTATCCTATCCTCTCCTCTTTCACACTAAGTCTCTTTATAATAAGAAATGAAAAAATTCTTGAAGACGTCATACTTGATAGAGTGCCTGTATAAAGCATTGTTGGATTTTCCTGACTGAAAGTCATACAGGTGTTCATGAATCCTGCCTTGAAAACTTTTTGTAGTTTTTTCCTACATAATAAGCCAGCAGGACACATAGATGGCTAAATATGCCACTCTGGTAGTATCACAGTTATAAAAACCTGGGCAACCAATACTTATGTCAGATGCATCAGCACTTACTTACAATATTTACATTTTCTACATTTTGCCATCTTCCTCCTTATGTGTTTCATTCAATCTCCATCCTTACTGCTTTTTAAATAGTCCTTAATACTTTTTTCTTTACTGTAAACAATCTGGGGAATACCACCAAGTTGCCTTTAAGCTCCTGGGGGAGAGCCAAATTCCAAGTTTTTTTTTTTTTGGCAATCCTACTGACCAATAGTGCTGCTCTGTTATAAGCTATAACCATGGCCAGGTTTTTACTTGGCATATTCTGTACTCTGCTCCTTTGTGTCATGGTGCTCATTGGTTGAATGCCCAAAATAGGGCTCAACTTGCTGTTTCTTTCCCTAATAATTTGTGATTTTGTTTTATTTAATAAACTACATGGATAATCCCTATTAAAGAACACATGTATAATTTTGTCTAACTCACCCATTCAGGAGCGGCCTTAGGTCAACTGGTGCCCTAGGCAAAAGGGCTCCATGGTGCCTCCCACCACACTATCTGATGCGCCAATCCTGGTCTATGTACACCAAATAAATACTGGAAAAGTGCCCCTACCAGAGTGGCACCCTAGGCAGCCGCCTAGTTAGCCTATGCCTAAGGCTGGCTATGTACCCATTAACACTTTGTCATCGTTAATCAGCCTAACCAAGCACACCATCTGCCCTTTGACTATACTTCGCTTTTGATGATAGCGGTAACAACTGTAAATGTGTAAATAGGACTTTGAGAATGTCTCTTTGCAGAAAACAATGGGCATACATCACTTGTTAGTGCAGTCTTTCCCTACAGTAACATCCAAGTTGTCAGTCTTATCAAAACTGTACTGGTGGGTAAACTCTGAAATGCCAGAGGTATTGTATAAATAATGAATAAAAAAGCAAAAATTGCATCACACTTCCTTTCCATAATAAGAATATCATCCAAGAACCTGTAACGTGCACAATTTGAGAGTGAATACATACTTTTTCTCCTAGGCTGTTAAAACTAACTTTGCATACAAGGACATGCACACCACACCCATTGCTACTCCTGAGACTTGAGGAAAGTACTTACCTCAAAATACACAAAGTTTTTCCTAAAGATGTTGTTCAAAAATTCATACAGTAATAAAATCTTGCTACCAGAAGAGTTTTGATTCTTACTTATCATTTCCAAGAAACATTACAATCCTATATCATGTGGAATGATGCAAAACAGGTTAACAACATCTATAGTAACAAACAAGATGTCCTAACTGAACGTAATACAGTTAAAATTCTGCAGCAAATGCTATGAGTCTCACAGCACATATGCTTTGCTGTCCAACAGGTGCTCAGTGTATATCACCTGCAGTTCTGCTGTGGCAGCTGCAGGCCTCAGTGGGGGATTACTCACACATATATTTAATTTTTGGAATCGCAAATATAGATGGTATGACTGTTTTGTTGACTTTTACACACTGATATACATCCTTGACAAACCATAACAAATAAATAATAATCAATTTTTGATGTAAGCTATGTCAACTTACATTCTTTGATACCCTGTCATAGGTGCTAACATTATTTAGTAATTGCAGCATTTTACTGGAAACGACAACCTCTCATAGGTTCATAGATTAGTACTAGGCTAACTGCCCTTGTGGGTCATTTTAAGTCTATCCAATTACCCCATTGGTTCATAGGTTCATAGGTAGGTACTAGGCTATTGGCCCTAGGGCCTATATAAGCCTAGCCAAAAATGCCCCCTGGCTTTTGTCACCCAAGAAAATTATTTTCCTGTGCCCCTGTCGAGCAGAGCCACAGAAGTGATCCCTGGGGTGAATTTCCTATTTCCCATCCAATGATCAAGATTTTTCTTGAAGAGTGCTAATGAGGAGCTTTGTTTGACATAGATAAGTAGTCTGTTCCAGAGTATGGGAAGTCTCTGGGACAGGAATCTATCCCTCCACCATGTTCTGTTTATTGTGGTGACAAGGTTTAGGTCCCTAAAGCATGTAGCCCAGAGGGATTGGGATTTCTTTAAGTGGAGCATGTCCAACAGCTCTGGGTTTGACATAGCTTTGTATGTTAGGCAGAGATCGCCTCTGAGTAGGCGATATGCGATGGAGTAAAGCTAGAGTTTTTTGAGACGGTCTGCATAGGGCATCTGTTTGAGGCCAGTAATCCTCTTTGTGAGGTATTTCTGTGGCCTTTCCAGTTGTTGTAGATGTCTTGTGAGGTACATACCAAAAGGGGCATTGTACTCTATAATGGGTCTAATGAGTGATTAGTAAAGGCGAACAATGACCTCTTTTTTTCTGGATGAGAAACCTTTTGTGATGAGGTGAGCCAAGTAGAAGGATTTCCTGACCACTGTGGCGATGTGATTATCAAAGGAGAGACTACTCTCCACCTGTGTCCCAAGGTCTCTTATCACATTTTCGGTGTTAAGTAGACTACCAGCTATGTGGTAGTTCATGGGTACAGAGTTTTTACCAAAGGGGATGACAATACACTTTTTGGCATTGAGCTTCAGGCCATGGCTTTGACACCAGGCATCTGTCTCAGTGAGGCCCTTTTGTAGTATGTCCACATTGTTAGGAGTTTCGATTATGGCTCGTAGTTTGCAGTCATCTGCAAACTTTGTTAGCTAAAGACCTTCTGTGTTAGCCTGTACTTCAGAGAAGTAGATACCAAACAGGAGATGACCCAGGACTGAACCCTGTGGTACTCCATTTGTCACTGGTGTGAAGTCGGATTTGGAGTCTGCTACTTTCACAGTGTGGGTTCTGTCTGTGAGCCAGTTGGCAACCCATCTTGTGACATAGGGATTTATACCTAGTTTAGTGAGCTTATCTATAATTCCAGAGTGGGGGATGGTGTCGAAAGCCTTGGCGAGGTCTAGAAAAGCTGTGTGAACCACCTTACCCTCATCTATGGCTTTGGTGACTGCTTCAAAGAAGTCAATCAGGTTTAGGAGGCATGATCTGCCTTTTACAAATCTGAACTGGGTGGGGTCCAGAGTTTCTAAATTACCAATGTCTTTGTTTATGAGTTCCATGATGATACGTTCCATGGCCTTACAGACCAGGCTCGTCAGGCTAATGGGGTGGTAGTTCCCAGGGTCTGTTGTGGCTCCCCCTTTGTGAAGTGGGATAACCATCGCGGTGTGCCATTCAGTGGGCTCAAAGCCTGAGGTGAGGCTATGATTGAACATGGTACTTAGGTAGGGTGGCAGTTCATTCTGTAGTTCGTGTAGAACGCAGCCTGGGACATTATCAGGTCCCATGGATGCTGTGTTCTTGGCTTTGGAGAGTGTGTTTTTTACCTGTGCAGCCGTGATTACAGGAACTTTGCATTCTTCCAGTATAGAGATGGGCCCTCTAGGGGGTGAGAGGTGGGTAAAGTTAGCACTGAACCTATCTGCCAGGATGTTGGCAATATTAGTTGGTTCTGTATATTTAGTGCCATTGTGCTGTAACTCAGAGCAGATCTGAGTGTTGCCATTGAGATTCTTGACGTAGCTATAGAATGCTTTGTGGCTGTCTTTAGAGTCAGTGGCAATTTTGTTTTTGTAACTAGCTTTGGAGGATTTTATAAGGGATCTCAGCTTCTTACTGAGGTTGACCAGGGAGTTCCCCCAGTCATGGGATTTTATTCTTTTTTGCAACAGTTTCTTTGTTCTGTTGTAGAGTTTGTTTATGGCAGAGGCCCACAAGATTGGCTTCCATTTTGGAGGATAGCATCTTGGTTCTATTAGGGATAGCATGATCCATGCACTCGGGTAAGTGCTTATAAAGTGCATTTGTGTAGGATTCAGCAGTCGTACCTCTACTGTCCGTCTGAATGGGTGTCATGATGTTTGCCACTTCTGTCTTAAGACGTGTGAAGTTGGCTTTGGGGAAATTTTTTACGGTGGTTTCCCTAATTGGGGGTGGGGGTGGGGGCAGGAGGCCTAGTCCACTGAGCCATGTAAGAATCAAACCCTGCACCTTGTGTCTGTAAGGTAAACACCTTAACCAATATATCAACCTCCCACCCAATAAAGATGTTGATACTTCTAGATTAGAACAATCAACACCATTACATCTGCTAACTTCCCTAGTCCATTGAGCCACACAAGCTGCCTTAATCATGCTTCAAACTCTGTAGAATAGCTACATGTTCCATTTTTTTTTTTTTGCTATAAAATATGTTAAAATTTAGCTGACTCAGACTGGTAGATCTTCAAAAACAACTTACTGCAATGTTTCAGGGTATTTGCCTTCAGTTCTAGTACACATCTTGTGACAAAATAAAACATTATTGTTGCATTCATTCTACTGTAATTCTCTTGAAACATTATATTCTTCATGAAATGTACTAATCTGTCTTAGCTCTACTGAAAGAGCAATTCAGAACACCACATGTAGTACAGAAAAGTGACTATACTGTAAGCTAATACAACAGTGGAAAACTGAAATGTGCTTGGCATAGACATCCAATTCCCCTGCTGACCTACTCCACTTAATTATACCCTAACACTGTGCCAGTCACCAATGAAAGTACTTACTAGGCGTTTCCTTGATAAATGTTGGATGCCTCAGGAATCTAAATGCCTACAGTTCTATTTGCAGAAAACGGGGGTCCTCTCATCTTTGCTTTCTCTGTCTGTCTTGATGCTCTCCCTCATGAAGAAGCTTGAATTCTGCACATTTGTATTTGTCAGCCCTCCTTTGTCAGGCTTTATGACCTTGAAGCTTTTATCACCAAGAAGCTCTTTCATAACACACCTCTCCAGGCTACTCAAATTGTCTGCAAAATGCCCCTTCCTGGGGCATACTCTTCTAATTTTCTCTTCATAATAAGCCTCTAACACTGTAATAATCAGATGTGGGGGAGGGTTAAAAGCATTTCTTCTCTTAACTACAGCCAAAGGAAAACTGTCCATTTCTTCTTCACTTTACATCCAAAGGTAAAAGAAAAGAAAATCTGAACCACCAAGCTGTAAAACACGTAATTTAATAAAATAAAATAAACAGAGAGTAAGCGTTTTCAGGTTACACACCCTTCTTCAGACAACTTGCAACATAAAAAAAATCACATTTAAAATATTAAGCAACCAATAAAATTCAATTTGATGATGAACCCACCTCATCTTTAAGGTGGGCTTTATAGGGATGACACCATTCATGCCTGGGGGTCTGTGTGCTGTCAGTTCAACTATCCATTTTGACTCATGGTACTCAGATTGCATAAATCCCCCCTTCTCCTGGAAACATTCACTATCTGCAGTACCATAAAATCAAAACTGTCATTTCTATTGCTACTAATGTGCTGGTGCAAAGCATTACATTCATTGCCTAAGCATATAGCAGACATATACTGTAAAATCCTATTTTTTAATTTGCAGTTAGTCTTGCTTACGTAGAATGAGTGGCAATCTTTGCACTGAGCCAAGTATATGATATCTGTTGTGTGGCAATCTGCATATTGTGTCAAAAAATACTCCTTCTTGGTCATGGGATGAGCAAATAGATTGTGTTGTCTTATATACTGGCAAGCCTTGCAGTGCCTGCATGGACAGGTGCCCTGCCGTGTAGTCTTGACCCTTTTAACCTGATGTCTATCATTACACAACAAATCTTTCAAATTCTTATGCCTTTTAAAACAAAATAATGGTTGATCAGTTACAATGTTCTTAATTTTGTCATCAGTTAAGAAAATACCCCAGTTTTGTCTAATGATGTTACAAATACCTCCTATATTGTTGCTGTACTTTATATTAACACATAACAGTTGTAGACCTGATGTCCTCAGGGGCTGCATCTCATTGCTACTCTTAGAGAATCAAGGTTTTGCCCTACTGGCTCTCTCTTTCTGACACTGATCAAGTGATCACTGTATTACATCTTCTTTATAACCTCTTTTGCTAAGGTCATGAACCAACTCAGATGATCTCTTTCTAAAATTATCATCATTTGTGCACAACCTTGACATCCTGTAGAATTGCCCTTTAGCTATATGCTAAACAAATGCCTCTGGTGCATGCTGTCATGGACCAGAAGAGCATTCTTCCAACATTCTTTCCTATACAAACTGGTCCCTATATCACCATCATCACTTTTAAATAGGGGTACGTCCAAAAAAATCTATGGAGGTATGATTTCAACCTCAACTCTACACATACTGAAATATTTCTCTCTAGGAGACTGGGACATATTATCAGGCAATAAAAATACAAAGTATATACATTTCATAAAGAAAAATACAAGCATAGATATAAATTTAGAATTATTATACATAGAAAAAAGACTAGTAATAGAAAGGAGGAAGAAGTTAGTATGCAGAGGTTTAAAAATGGGAATATTTGAATAGTAGATGTAAAGGATTAAGGGGGCTTACGCTGTACTCCACATGTACAGGTGGGATTATTTAGATAGTGGGGTTTTAGTGCAGCTTTAAAGGCTTTTGGATAGTCTAGTTGAGTAATGTAGGAAGGTAGGGCATTTCATAGTTTGGCAATGTTATAGGAATATAGGAATTACCCACCTCTTTTGTTGGATTTAGTAATGTTTAGAAGTTGCTTATTTGTAGACCAGAGTGTTCTAGTTGGGATGTATGTGTGTAAGATAGATTGGAGTGTAGGGCAGTTATTTGGTTTAAATATTAGCTTGTGGGTGAGGGTTAACTGAGTGTAATAGAGATAGTGTTAGAATTCAAGCCAGGACAAATTTGTAATACCTTTGCAGTCGTGTGATCTGTTGGGCATGCTGTAGGCAAATTTTGCTATCTTATAATAACAGGATTGCAGTTTGTTGCTGAGGGATGTATGGAGGTTTGTGAAAATGGGACTTCCATAGAGGAGGGAGGGGATAAGTGGAATGCTTGCTAGTTTTATTTTTGTTTGTTTATCTAAGTAAAGTTTATGTTGGTATAGTTTGCTAAGTTTGAAGTGTATTTTTTTATTGTGTTGAGAATGTGTTGTTTGAAAGAGAGCTTGTCGTCAATAGTGATTCCTAGAAGTTTTGAAGTGTTCCCCGTTCAATTTCTGTATTGGTCTGTGAAAAAATCTTGAAGTCTGTGACTGGAGGTGTTGATGTAAATAGTAACAGCTTTGTTTTTAGTGGTTTAACATTAATTGAGCATCATTCAGCCATGTTTCTATGGAAGAGAATGCATCTTGTGTGATCTTTTGTGTTAGATATTATGAATATAAGGCTGAAATTAATTCTGTTGTAAATATGCTGAAAGAAAAAGCTTGCTTAAATGCAGAAACAGAGTTTAGTAATATGTAATCAGCAACCATACTAAATGACCATGGCTTGAAAATAAGGAACCTGCTGAATGGACATTTTTCCCTTACAGACTTAAAAACAGGATGTATGCAAGAGCAAAAATGCAAAATCTGCTTTTAAAGAATGGACAATGACACTGTGGTAATGTGTTTCCTTAAAAATATGTTTTTCTGCATGGAAAACAGGGCATGTTTTATCAGCATTGGCACAAGAACAGATGTTCTTATACAAAGATCCAAATAGAATACAGGATGTTCACACTGTCAGAAAAGCTGGTCTCTCATAAAATTCAGCAAAAATGTGAAACAAGGAAGCTGAAAAATAATATCATTAAGTCAGCAGTTTGCGTCAGCATCTGCAACAATTAGTACTGTTTCTACAGGATGAGCAATTCTCCAAAATAGAATACCAAGAGGACTAAAATTGTATATAAAGAGCTGTATGAATCCAGTTATGTTAGGGGTATTGTAGGGACACATTTGTCCTGAGGTAAATGTTATATCTCTCACATCATCTGTACTATATGAGAAGTAAAGTTGGAACAGTACTTTAAGCTGCAACGTTAGTCCGTTTGGTTTATTATAAAAAGTTATTTGTTATTGCTCTGAAGTTGATGCTGCAAAGTATATTCTCTCATCAGTGTATATTCTGCAAGTTTCTGTATGCAACAGACTGTGAATGCAAATATAACCAGACTTTGAATTTTCTTAAAACACAGTTGCAAGACTGAGCGAAGACAAGTATTCACGCAGAGCTTAAAAACCAGAGTACTTTATTATAGATAAATAACAAGATAAGCGCTTTCGCTATGTAGCTTCATCAGATCTTACAGTCATACTCAGATTCCACATCTTATATATATATATATATATATACACAGCAATTACTCATTAGTCAATCAGATTAGTTAATTGATATATTTACTTAAAGAGACAAGCAGGCATCATAAAACCTAACTAAATAAAACTCTTAGATGAGTAAAATCATTAAAATATTATTGTATCTAAATGTTATATAAAAACATATATAAAAAATATATGTATATACATCCATACCTGTATAAAGCAAAACTATATACGTGGTATCAAGCTTATACATTATAATAAATATATATATGTATATTAATATAGTATAATGTCTTATATACCAATAACCTCAGTACATATATGAAATATATATAGTAACCAGTTCTAAAACATGATAATAGTATATATACAAATATCTTCAGAGAGATAGAATGTCTATCTCTTAGAGGCTATCTAATGTTTCAACGCTGTCTCAATTTTGGTTTAATAGAGGCCCTATCATTGAGACCAAGCCCTCTATCTGATCTTAATAATATTATCCATTCTGTCTCCTTACTCTCTGTATATATCTTGATGTCATCCCCTCTTGAATTTGGTGTGATGACTTCAAGTACCCTAAATAGGAATCTATGTTTATCGTCATTCAACGATACATGTTTGGCAAGGGCTGAAGTTGAGCATAATCTGTATACTTCATCTATCTTAGGATGTATCTCTTCAGCTTTATATCCTCTAGTTAGTAGTCTATGCTTCAAGTCATTTATCTCAGTGTGAAAACCTTATAAATGGCTTGAAGCATAGACTACTTAACTTCAGCTATGCCATATTTTGGACCTAGTAACCCTAGCTGTAATGAGAAAGGGAATAAAAGTGAATCTTCCACCAAATTCTCTACCTATTTTTCCTCTGATTATATAGAGATCAAGCAGATTATAGATAAACACTGGGGTATACTACAGGTAGATGAAGATGTCAAACAGGTAGTAGGAGAAACACCGAAGTTCCTTTTTAAGAATAAATATAATTTAAAAAGAATGCTATGTTATCCCAAATTTGATAGGGGATCTATGCAAAGTGGATACACAAGACGTTGTGGTCGCTGTAACTTCTGTTCTTATATAGATAGTAGGATAGAATTCTTTCACCCTGATCAACAGAAAGTTTATAGTATAACAGCAGATGCTAATTGTATGACTCCTCATGTGATATATCTAGCTGTCTGCCAATTATGTTCCTCTTTCTATGTTGGAAAGACTAATCGACCCTTCAGGGACAGGATTAGGGAACATGTTTATCACATGAGGAAAGGTACATTACATAATGCCCTTGCCAAACATGTATCGTTGAATGACGATAAACATAGATTCCTATTTAGGGTACTTGAAGTCATCACACCAAATTCAAGAGGGGGTGACATCAAGATATATACAGAGAGTAAGGAGACAGAATGGATAATATTATTAAGATCAGATACAGGGCTTGGTCTCAATGATAGGGCCTCTATTAAACCAAAATTGAGACAGCGTAGAAACATTAGATAGCCCCTAAGAGATAGACATTCTATCTCTCTGAAGATATTTGTATATATACTATTATCATGTTTTAGAATTGGTTACTATATATATTTCATATATGTATTGAGGTTATTGGTCTATAAGACATTATACTATATTAATATACATATATATATTTATTATAATGTATATACACTTACATCATATATATTAGACTCTATAAGCTTGATACCATGTATATAGTTTTGATTTATACAGGTATGGATGTATATACATATATTTTTTATATATGTTTTTATATAACATTCAGATACAATAATATTTTAATGATTTTACTCATCTAAGAGTTTTATTTAGTTAGGTTTTATGATGCCTGCTTGTCTCTTTAAGTAAATATATCAATTAACTAATCTGATTGACTAATGAGTAATTGTTGTGTATATATATAAGACGTGGAATCTGAGTATGACTGTAAGATCTGATGAAGGTACATAGCGAAAGCGCTTATCTTGTTATTTATCTATAATAAAGTACTCTGTTTTTTAAGCTCTACGTGAATACTTGTCTTCGCTCAGTCTTGCAACTGTGTTTTAAGTTAACTCTGATTTTAAACTGCTTGTACGAGCGTTTGCCAGTATAGCAGCAACCCTCGCTATTAACTTTAGACTTTGAATTTTAGCAGAATCCAGCCAGCAAGACTGAGTGTCTTAAGAAGACTTCATATCCATCACAGCAAGCAGTAAGCACCATATAATTTTTCATTTTGGAGGTTGGAAAAGTTGTTGGAAGAAGAGATGATAGTTGAATCATCAGAATATTGGATAAGTGTACATTGCTGGGAGACTTTATTAGGATCATTAATGAATATGTTAAAAAAAGTAGAAGTCCTGAAATGGATACTTGTGGGACTCCTGTATTATTGACCAGATATTCAGATTGTTGGTTTTGCCATTTAACAGATTGTTGCCTATTATTTAGTTAGGTGGAGAACCAAGTTAACATGCTTAGGGAGCATCCTAGTTTTTGTAATTGTTGTAGTAGCTCAGGGTGTGATGCTGTGTCAAGGGCCTTTGATAGGTCCAATAGTAGTACTGAGGTTATTAGGCCAGCATCAAGGGCCTTATTCACAGTATTAGTGAAAGAGAGTAAAGCTGTGCTTGTGCTATGTCCAGGATAAAACCCATGTTGAGTAGGAGCTAGGAGTAAGCTATGTAAGGTGATTTAGTAGTTTGATGTGTATGCACCTTTCTAAGATTTTTGATAGTGGATAGTTATTTGGTTTAAATATTAGCTTGTATGTGAGGATTAATTGAGTGTTATTTGGTTTCACCCAGTACCTACATCCCTAATTCTTAAACTGTTAAACAAACTAAAACCCTGCTCTCTCCCTGCTGATAGCTTACCATCTGATAATTTGAGAGATCTTGTGCATGTCCACCTTTATGTAAAGGAGTTATAATAGACTTTTCCCATAGTTGGGGGACATACCATTCAGAGACTGAACGGTTAATTAGAATACCTACAGGATAAGCTACTGTTTTGGCTGCAAATTGTAAGTATTCAGTTGGTAAGTTATCAGTAGAGAGTGAGCAGGGCTTTAGTTTGTTTAGCAGTATAAGAATTAAGGATATAGGTACTGGTTGAAATGTAAAGAGGGGATTGGTTGGTGTATTGTCAGAGGTAACACTAGTGTGAATTGAGATAGATGTGGGGTCCATTTGTGCAGTGTTTTGAGAGTTGGGACTGCTTTTGGTGAATGAGTCATTGACTAATTTCTTATGGTGTAAATGAAATGGGTGTTAATCATTTGAGCAATCTGGTGAGGGTCTTTGTCAGGAGCAAGTGAAGGATTTTGAATGTTTCTGGATTAAGCATGGAGGATATAGATTTCCAGAATCGTTTTGGATTAAATTTTTGGGTGGATAGCTGTGTTGGAGAAGTAGGTTTTCTTATTAGTTATGACTATTTTTTTTGCTATATTATGGAGTTGTCTATAAGTGTGTTCATTTGCTTGAGTTCGACGTTTTTGTCATTCTTTCCAGGCTCTCTCTCTGGAGAGAAGAGTTTCTTTACTGTGTTTTGTTATCCAGGGGGCATGGTTAAACTTAGTTCATTTGGTGCGAAGAGGAGCTAGACTATTTAATGTAGTTAGAAAGACTTTATTGAAATAATCTACAGTGTCATCCAAGGGCAAAGTTTTTATTGGGATCCAGTTTTGATCTTGTAGGATATTAATAAATATGTTTTGGTCAAAGTGGGTGAGATTCCTGGAAATTCTGTATGAATGAGGTTTGGGGATTTGTATATGAGTTCTATGGGTGAAGACAGGTAAGTGATCACTCAAGGTGTTAGGGAGGGTGCTAGTGTTGGAGAAGTAGTGGGGGTGAGATACTAAAATCCACTCTAGTGTAGATTCTGCTCTAGTATTTAATGCATGAGTAGGCTTTGTGATAAGCTGTGTGAAACTAAGTAGGTTAATGCTGATAGCAGGAGCTTTGGAGGTTAAGTCTTGCCAGTTAAAGTCAGTGTCACCTAGAATAATATTTTCCTGAGATATATTTTCATTTGTCCAGCATAGGAAATCTTCTAGTTAGGGGATGTTTTGTCCTGGGGGAATATAAATAACAGCAATGCAGAGTTGTTTATTGGGATTTAAATGAAGGGAAAAGATTAGGATCTCAAGATTATAAAAAGTAGGGATAGGTTTGGGATGGATTGTCATAGTTAATGAGTCTTGATAAATTAAGGCTATACCTCCACCTTTTCTTTGAGGTCTATTATTACATCGAATGTTGTATTCAGGAGGGAGGATTTCAGTGTCTGATATATGTGTTTTTAGCCAGGTTTCTGTTATTGCTACTATATCTGGGGAATGGTGATATAGCCAGGATTGTAATTTTGTTACAAAGGCTATGTGCATTAATTGCTATGAGAAACAGTGGAGGCTGGTGACTTCAAATTAAAGGGGGGCTGCAGGAGACAGCTGAATGGGTGGGGCCAATGGGAAGGGGTGTTAGAAAGGGGTGGAGCTATGCTCCAAACCACAACTGGAACTTTAATTAAATACGCTGCCCTGGGTGCCAAACCGTCATTATGAGAGTCCAATCAAGACAAAATGAAGTGTAGAAGAAAAAAATATTTCAATGCATTGGCTACATGACAGCTTACTAAATATCTAGATGGAAACACAAAGGTTGTGAGGCATGAAAAAATAAATTACTTTTTTAAATACATTACTGGAATGCCAGTCAAAATCAAGTATAAAAAAACAAGCAGCATTCAACTCAAACCACTTCTCCTTGCACTGCAGTTATAATTATAATTTATATTCAGCTTTATAAAATTACCAAGTAACATGCTGAAAGTAGCAATCTCTGTGATACCCCACTTGCAAAAATGTTTCTTATCCAAAAAAGACCTGCTGCCTGACAACAACTATCTACTTGTTTCATGGGGAAGACATGCTCAAAGTAAAAAATGAACAGCAAACAAGAAACAAGTTCAAGATAAATTGCTTAAAGGATTATTGCATAAGTTATGGACCACACATGATAGATTGGCATTCTGTTAAGTTTACGGGTAAAGCCTGCAAAGATGACTGCAAGTCTCCAACAAATGTAATGAGCTTCTGAAAATACTGTAATTCTGTCCTTTAACAGTATGCTTATTAAAGCTTACTTGCATCTTATAATCTCTGACAAGCTTACCTGATGGTCATTAAAGCATTGCTACTTAAACACAGAGCAACAGGGTACTGCAACAGCATGCATTTTCTGAATAATAATAAGCATAAATCAACAGCATAAAAATATGACAGAAAACCAGAACATTCTGCAAAATCAAGGACAGATGAAAAGCCACAGTCGTACTTGTGGTCTGCCTTGGATGGGGGAATACTCTGCACACTTACACTGCATAACTCCTGCTTGCCTTGCTTGGACACATCCACAGCCACTACAATGGGGAGTGGGGTGCAACAAGTATGTCACATTTTGAAATGTCTATGGCTGAAGGTGATGGCTTTGACACTCATACCTCTCAACCTCAGAGCAAGAAGTCTGGACAAAGTCATACATAAAAGTGGGACACAGGCCCAAAAATAAGGACTTTTTTAAATATTGCTCTTATAAACTTAGAAAGATAATAGAATAGTAGGTCTTGCATTAGTATGAATTTTCTGAAGGGTATGAAATCTGAAACTCAAATGTCTGCCATTATTTTCTAACTTCAGTCTTTAATGATTTGCCACTAATTTGCCAGAAAACCACAATTTTATGAAAAACAGACCAAAAATGTGATGCAAAAATATAAAATTGCCACACAGTACAGCTGGGAACCTGTCGAAGAAGGGACACCTTTTTAATATTAGCACTGTTAATGTGAGCAGCTGACAAAATAAGACCATCTACATGCATTTCTGAAATAAAAGTATTCTATAACTCTGATCATTACAGTTATTTATAATTGCAAACCTTCCATGTTTTCTTCCAAAATTGCCATTTTGCGGATGCGGAGGGATTATTAGGGGGAGAGCAACATTTTGAGCCAAAATTGGGGACAGTTGAGAGGTTTGGATATTCCTAATTCTATAAAGCGATTTATTTGCAAGTACCTCTCAACCTCTTAATGCAGGAAATCTGGACAAGGCCAAATATATTGGGGGAACATACAAACAGTACTAAAAATTGCTCTTGTATAAACTTAAGACAGTTGACAGAATAACAGGTCTTGCTTTAGCATGCATTTTTCTGAAGGTTATGACGTCAGAAACTCAATGTCTGTCATTATTTAGTGACTTCATTCCTAAATGATTTGCCAGAAAACCACAAATTTTATGAGTAACAAAACAAAAATAAAAAGCAAAAATCTATTAATTCTGCAAAAATCTGGACAGTTGAGAGGTATAGTTCAGCCAGGGCTGTCTGAGTTTGCTGCCCTTCCCCTCTCACAAAAATCATGGTCGAATGGAGCCTTCCCCTGCAGCCATTCCAATGTCCCATTCATTGGTTATTTCACCCCATTTACTATAAGCACTATACTGTGCATACTGCTTTACTTCTGCAATGATTTGGATTTCATTTGAAAGTTTTATTTTGCATTTTACAGCACAAACCCTAATAGATATCTGCTAAACAAAGCAATGTAGTCTCACAATGAAAACAGACTTAGCATTAAAACTTCACTGCCCTTGAAACTCACATTCATTGAAACAGCATTGAAACCCACATTCAAAGAAAATACATTTTGCCAGTGGCAGATAAAGATTAACTTTGGGCTGTTTTCAAATTATAGTCCCCTTTAACACAAAACATACACATGCTCTTTGATACACCCTCCTGATTGTATTAAATTATATCCCTTGTACAATACAGTACAGTTGTTATGGGGCATTTTTAAATTATTGTTTTGAATTTTTTTCCAGTAAACAATGAAACAAAATGCATGCACCAATAATGACAAAACTGCTCAATTCAGAACATTTCCTTCATAAAAGTCTACTCAAACTTCTACAGTCCACCAATATCAGTAAATATGCACAATCTCTGAAGAAGTAAGTCATCTAAATAATTTCACATTAAAGAAATCTGTAATGAAGAGGTTGCTGCTAGCAAACAACTTTATATGTCATTGTTTCATCTACAAATAAAGTGCCTGTTGCCCTTGAGGAATAAATTGCCTATGCTGCATTAAAAAATGATAAGCTAGTAATATCGCAATAGGGAATGGATGGCAAACTGATAACAGGTTCACAGTTACTAGGTATCTTTGCCAAAAAGGACTGCAGCATCTATCCCCTTTACAGCACAGTACAGTATCAGCAATGCATCTATCTACTGTGGGAGTAGAACCCACAGCCTTCTGCATCAAAAGCAAGTACACTACCTGTTGTGCTATTAACAATGAAAGCAAACTTAGTGTTAGCAGCACTAAACTTTTTTTCCCCTGCAGCTCTCAGCTCATTGTAAAATCTACTCGACACTCAGCTGTTTTTCTGAACTTTGCAGCACAAGAAATCTGGAAAAAGCCAAACTTTATGGGGGGGGGGGACAAAAGCCCAAAAACTAGGGACACATTTTAAACATTGCTTGTATAATGTTTCATAGTTGCTAGAATAAAATACTGTGTTACCACCATACATTTCACTGCCAAGTCTTGAACCTAGGGACCCTGTGCAAAACAGTCAGAGCAACATAACACTATGCCAAATCAGCTGTTTTGTGAAAGAGAGAAAAACTGAAACTTAAATGGCTACCATTTAGTGAATTCAGTTCTCACCATAGCTGTCAACCTCTTAGCAAAAAACACGTGGACAAAGCCAGTAATGGGGGAATGCAGCCCCCAAACATATTCAGTGAATTCAGTTCTCACCATAGCTCTCCAGTTTTTTTGTGCCAAGGTTGAGAGCTATGGTGAGAACTGAATTTACTGTCGATAATGGAGGAATACAGTCCCAAAAATAGGGACAAATTTCAAATATCCATGTTATAAACTTAGAAAATTGCTAGAATAAAAGGTTTTGTGTTGCCATGTACTTTCTGAAGAATATGAAGTTTGAAATTCAAATGCCTGTTATTTTTATTTAACATTTGTTAACCAGGAAAGTCTGACTTGGAACAAAAGCCAATTTTCAGCAGAGCAGGGAGAAACACTCCAGATACATGTATTTGTAAGATGGGAAGAAATGGAGACTCCACACAAAAGGCACCCCAGCCAATAATCAAACCAGAGAACCTGTAGCTGTTAGGCAACAATGCTACCAGTGCACCACTGCACTACTGACTTTGCAAGGAAAAACAAACCTACAGAAACCATAGATTTTATGAGGAACAGAACAAATATGAGGCAAAAATCTTCAATTTTTTTACAAATGCTAGTGCATAGGGAATTCAGGCCCTTGCCACCTGCACCCAAGGTACAGGGTTCAAGCCTGAGTATTCTCTACCCACTACCATGTGTTTTCTCTAGTCACCAGTATATAGCAACTTGGGTATTACACACACACACCCACACACACACACACACACACACACACACACACACACACACACACACTTCCTAAATCCAGTCTTCTCTTCAGTAGCAGCAGTCCTGAATCCACTAGACAGTCTCCTTAGCCCATGCAAGCTAATGGCTGGGTCCCAGCTTCCTGGCCGAATGGTTGAGAGTAGGCTGGAGGCTCCAGCCTGTGAGTGATGCAGTCTGGTGTCCTTCTGTTCTGTGCAGGGGGGCAGAGATGCCTTTCTCCCCTATCTGGACTGCCTAACACAGCAGTCTGGAGTTCTATGAGTACCAGGAACTCAAAGCACACATGCGTATTCCTGGACTCGCGATTTTTTTTATTTTATTTTCTTCTTTCTTTCTACAGGTGGGGGGTTGCAGTCCTATAGCACGAGCCAACCCTGATGAGAAATAGATCTTGACTTTTAAAGGATTGAGTGTTACTTGGCAGTATTGTTGGGCCAGGGTTGGGATGGACAGCTCCACACTGAGATAAACCAAGGAGATGATGTAGTACTCTTTGAGGTCGGAGTGTTTCTATTAAAGGTATTTGTGGAAAGTGTTAGGTTACTTTTAGTTTAGTATTTGTAGGGTAAAGTTGGGGGTTGGTTAGATGTAGGGTGCTGCTTACTAATAGGGATGGGGAGATGTCGGAGTAGCTATAAAGTGTAGTTTGTACTGGTGTAGCGAATGTAGCAGATTTTTGTGGTGTTATTTTTAAGTGGGTGTGGAGGGTTGTGGATTGTGATAATAAAAGTAATAAGCAGTAAGGGCCAAGGAGGTTAAGTAAGAGTTTTAGTTTGTGATTCATGATAAAAGGTTTAGGTATGGAGTTGGCTGTTCTTGGTGTTGGAGATAGAGGAAATGTTTTTTTTTTGAATGGGTGGTAGTTTGATGAGAGAGAAATGGGGGTTGTTTATGGAATGAGTTCTGTGGCTGGCTGAGGAAGAGAAAGGTTGGAGTAATGTGTAGTATAAGTGTAATGAGAGTGAGGGTGGGTGGAAATGGGGGTAGGGAAGGGGAGCGGAGTGAGTCGGGAGCAAAGTAGAGAGTGAACAGAGCGAGTAGAACCACGAGGCCGAGGAGCTCGCTACAATAACAAAAACAATCAGCCACCTACACACCCAGCCTCAAGTCGGTGTAGAGAAGGAGGTGGAAATGCTGTGGTTTTATCGACTAGGCAGATTTGCTTAGAAAGATTTTGAACATTTTATCTACTTTGTATCTTTTTATCTACTAGGCAGATTATATAGAAAGATGTTGAAAGTATATGTGAGAAATTGTTTGAGGCACTGAGCTACAAGAGTTGAATGGGAGGAGGGAGACTGTAGGTATGGCACCCAAGTTGCGTGCACACTCCTATGTTAAATAATGAAAACTGAAGAAAAACTTGAATTGTTTGGGATGAAACTGCTAAGTTATTTATAAAGTTTTAACATGTCATTTTTTCAGCTGGCTGGTGTTAATTTTAGCTTATAGCATGATGATGTGAGTAGTGCCAGCTATGCCAGAGAGAGTAGGGCAGTGCATGTGTATCATATGCCAGCATAGCTAGCTGGAGTTTTGAAAATAATTTATGTCATTTGTATATCAAACTGATTTGTACACATGATTCTGTCAAAAATGTATTTGTAAAGCTGCTTGTGTTAAAAAATGTATCAAGAGTGGGTCCTGCTGGACAGAAAATAAATATACATTTATATCAGACTGTACTATTGGAACTGAGGAAATGTATATATGTTAACAGAGGATTCTGGAAGGGAATGGTTAAGCTCACCTCAGCTAAACTTACAAAAAATAGCCAGAAATTAAATGACTTGGTTTAGGCCATAAAGATTTTATCTCATAGGTCTGAATGCATCCAGAGAAATAATGTCTGGGAAAGACCTGGGCTCTTATTGTCCTTAGTGGTGAGCTAATTGCTACCATGGAGTTCCAGGAAATGGCTGGTTAGTCTCTTTAATTCCAGACAGGTTTTTAAATCTTCTGAGGAAAAGGTGAACTGTCTTGTTTATAAAGGCTGCACATCTCCATCATCAGACTGGTTGTCCTCCTGGTTGCTGGTGTGTGTTGCAACTGTGATTACGGTGGAAATAATTTCCACTTTAGTCAGGTTGGCATGCACCAGTCCTTTAGATTTGCACATGTTAGCCAACTGGTTCACTGTTAGTTTGCCATAATCATCTGCTGACATCTTTGTCTGCTTTCCCTGACTAAACTAAACTAACAAAAATAAATAAAACTGTTGTGAAAAATGAAACTGTGTATGTTTACCTTGTGGCTGTTGACAGTACACTCACCCTTAGTGACAACTGCTTACAGGCTACAGAAGTTCAATTAATATCCACACCACTGCTCACCAATATGTGACATCCTTCCTCCGGGCCAGTAATCAAAAAAACTCAATCCACAACACTGACACCGGTGGGGAACATTCACTTAGAACAAAGATAGATACACACAGTATTCAGATGCAGCTCTCTGCACCAAGCACAATTTCCCTTAAGAGCACACAGACAGCACACTCCAGACCTGGGGCTAGACTTCCTCCCTGGGCCCCAAATAAGAATCCACCTTTCTCTGCAGAAATCAGTCCTCTGTGTATCTTTTCCAAGTAGTTGACACACACTTTAAAATTTGATTTTCACACACACACACACACACACACACACACACACACACACACACACACACATGCTCGCGCGCGCACACACGCACACCTGGGAAAGGCTGGCATAGATTTACCCACTATACCACCTTCACCCAGACTATAAGGTAGATTCACTCCCACCAACCAGCTATTTTAAGGGTCTTTCCTGGGTACCCAATTACTCTTAGTAAAATGTATACTTATCAAATGGTAGTATTAACCAAGTGGTAAGACTTTCAGGAGTATCACCAAATAAAAGTAATTACTCTCAAAGGTTAAACTGTTTTCTAAAAGACCAGCCACAATGAAAGGTTTAGATATATTTAATAATAAATAATAGCATAGAAAACATGAAAATACTGAACATCTATTTACAATAAAAAACAGAGTTTCAAATCACAGGAAATATAAAAAAGTAACACAGATGATATGACTCACACAGATACAGAAAAACAATACGTTTAGCTAATCTAACTATTTTCCTAACTGATTGAAGAATTACTGTTCCACAGTTAAGTTACTTACAAAATTAAGTCAAGATGAAGTAGATGAGTATCTTGTATCACTTCCAATAACAGAGTGCTAAGTGTCTTCTGTCACATCTTTTACTAGTATCTAAGTGTCTTCTGTCACATATTTTACTAGTATGTAACTATAATTTCAGTGCTGGCTATAGAATGACATCACATCTGATCACCTGATTCTGTGGCTCCCGCACTGCCCCCTGACTAGACGCTAAACCAGTATCTAGCACAGATGTGTCACAATATACACCTAGAGCTTTGCTAGGGCATCTGGAGGCTGAAAAACAATTCCAGTACTTTCAGCCTTCTGCAGAGATTAACCAGCCATTATCTGGCACCCCAGTGTAGCAATTAGTTCACCACTAGAGACAATAAGAACCCAGGCCTTTCCCAGACATTGCGTCTCTGGCTGCATTCAGGCCTGTGAGATAAAATATTTATGGCCTAAACCAAGTCATTTAATTTCTGTCTATTTTTCTTAAGGTAAGCTAAGGTGAGCTTAACCCCTTCCCTCTCAGTATCCTCTGTTAACATATATACAGTTCCTTAGTTCCTCAGTTTTTGGGGGCTTTCCTCCCAGGTGTCTGTTGAAAAGGGTCCACTGGCCCAATCAGACTAACCCAGCAAACAAATGTAAAATAAATAAATAAATAAATACATAAATAAATAAATAAATAAATAAATAAATAGCAGTACATGTAAATGTATATTTCTTTTCTGTCCATCAGGACCCACTGTTAATACTTTTTTAACACAAGCATCTGTACAAATCAGTTTGATACACAAATGACATACATTTCTTTACAAACGTCCACAGGTTTTTCACCCATTGAGTTGCTATATGGGCATAGCATGATTGGGCCCTAGGATATGATTCATGATGAGTGAGAGGGGGAGTGTGAATCCCACAAGAAGTCTGTTGTGGCATATGTCCTAAACCTCAAGACAAGGCTTAGGGAGCACATGAGCTTGGCCCAGGAGAACCTCACAGGAGCCCAACACAGAAAAAGGTCTAGTATGACAGAAATGCTCGAGCCCAAGAGTATGCTGTGGGACAACAAGTTATGGTGCTCATTGTTGTCAGATACAATAAGCTGCAGGCAGCTGAGAAGGACCCTTCAAAGTGGTAAGGAAGGTCAGTTATGTTAACTACATGGTAGAACTTCTAGGCAAGAGGCAGGGGCAAAACTGTACCACGTCAACATGATGAAGCCTTACCATGATAGGGAGGCCTTTGTACTGAGTATTTGCAGTGGGTGGCTGGAGGAGTCTGAGAGGGATCTGGTGACTGATCTCCTCAATGAGGCTTGGACTGACATCTCAGTGGAAGGGGTAGCAATGTCCCAGTGGCTATCCCCTACCCAGGTTCAAGAAATCCGAGCAGTGTTATAGGAGTTTGGGGACATGTTCACTGGGAAACTTGGATGCACCCATCTGTTGCAGCACCATGTTGATACAGGACCCCAAAGGCCTATCAAGCAGACCCTTACAGGGTGCCTGAGAGAGTCAGACAGACTCTAAGTGAGGAGTTACAGGAAATGTTAAAACTGGGAGTAATCCAGGATTCCAACAGTACCTGAGCCTCCCCAGTGGTGCTGGTACCTAAGAAGGATGGCAACACCAGATTCTGTGTGGACTACAGAAAATTAAACAGTCACACAGAGTCAGATGCTTACCCCATGGCTAGGACAGATGAGGCCTTAGAGCAGCTGGGTGGTGCTAAGTATCTGACCATTATTGATTTGATCAAGGCTACTGGCAGGTGCCCTTGACTCCCAGTGCTAGACAGAAGTCAGCCTTTGTGACTCCTTTCAGATTGAGTTCATGAAGATGCCTTTTGGGATGAAAATTGCCCCAGATACCTTCCAGAGGCTGATAGATCATGTCTTAGCAGGAGCAGGAGATTATGCCCTTTTTACCTGGATGATATCACCATCTACAGCCATTCCTAGCAAGAGCACCTTCAGTATGTCAGGAAAGTCCTGGACAGACTGCAAAGGGCAGGGTTCACCATTAATCCCATTAAGTGTCAGGTGGGTATGGCAGAGGTCTCCTACCTGGGACATAGTGTGGACAGTGGTAAGATCAGGCCAGAACCTGCCAAGTGAAAGCTATATAGGCATGGCCTGCCCCTGTTACCAAAAAACAGGCAATGGCATTCTTGGGGACAGCAGGGTGCTATAGACAATTTGTTCCCGATTATAGTACAATAGCTGCTCCCCTCACACACCTGATGAGGAGAACAGGCCAGAAAAGGTAGTATGGATCTCAGCCTACAAACTGACATTCCGAAAGCTTAAAGAGGCTTTGGAAGGATCCCCTGTGTTAGCCAGTCCAGATCACAGCAAATAAATTTGTTGTGCAGGTGGGCGCTTCCAACCATGGGGTGGGGGCTGTACTTAGCCAGGTTTCCTCAGAGGGAGAAGAGCACCCTGTTGTATATCTCAGCCGTACACTCCAACCCAGGGAGGAGTGTTATGTAGCTGTAGAAAAAGAATGTCTAGCCATAGTATGGGCACTGCAAAAACTTCAGCCCTATCTGAATGGAAGGAGATTCACTGTGGTCACAGACCACAGTCCCTTAACATGGCTACATCCAGCCCACCAGCAAAATGCCAAGTTACTAAGGTGGAGCCTAGGGTTGCAGGCATATGACATGACAGTGCAGCACTGCAGTGGGGTCAGCAATGCCAATGCAGATGATCTCTCAAGAAAGGGTATGGGTTAATGTGTTCCCAGACAGGCTTATTTCTCTCAAGCAATGTTTCTCCTGGGTCACTTGAAAAAGTAGCTGGAGTCTTCAAAGGGGGGGGGGAGATGCGATGATGTGAAGTAGTGCCAGCTATGCCAGGGAGAGTAAGGCAGTGCATATGTAACATAAGCCAGCATAGCTAGATGGAGTTTTGTAAATAATTTTATGTCATTTGTATATCAAACTGATCTGTACAAATGCTTGTGTTAAAAATGTATTTGCAAAACTACTTATGTTAAAAATGTATCAAGAGTGTGTCCTGCTGGACAGAAATGAAATATACATTTATATCAGACTGTACTGTTAGAACTGAGGAAATGTGGATATATATATATATATATATATATATATATATATATATATATATATATATATATATATATATATATTAACAGAGGATGCTGGAAGGGAAGGGGTTAAGCTCAGCTTACCTAATGAAAAATAGCCATCCAAATGATTAAAATGATGCTGACACTGACCAACACAGTGTGTGATACCCATAGTATCACTTACTGCCTGACAGTGACAGGTATACAACCCCATATGGCAGTCTCTCATAGGAGATGCCCAGCAGGCCCTCACTTTGGTGCTAATGCAGGAGGTGGGGAAAGATTTTTGTCTCCCTCCATCCTTTAAGAAGCTATGACCACTTCACAGGTTGGTGCCAACAGGAAAATGGTAACAGATATGCATTAACACATGTTGTGGGACCCATGTGACATGCACTGAAGGGCAGCAGTGCTGCAACCAAGTTGCCCAAGAACAGTTATGTGTGAAAGGAGATAGAAGTTGCACTGGTCACACAATATGCTGTTTATTTACTTATTTATTTATTTAGCTTTGTTTACTGGAAAAGTCCAACTGGGATGAAACCCTTTTTAGTGGAGCCCCAGGGAGAAAAGCTCCACATTTAACACTAGGTTTGACATATACATAAAATATGAATGATATAATATCACAAGACATACAAAATGTAGGTAAGTGTACATACTTGAGAGAAAAAAATTATGATAGCTTACTGAAGCTGGATATACCAGTTTAATGTATAGTAACATGCAGATGCACTGACAGTTATAGACTGCCATTTCCTGGCATCTCTAGGAGCTGAGGGGCCAAATGCAAGTAGCCCAAATCCCTCTCAAGCTCATGAATCTGCTTGTGAATGCAATGTCTGCTTTGCACTCTACAATGTGTGTGCAGAGGCAGACACTGCCCTGCAGTGCAATCTAGGACTAGTACGCATTGCACTGAATTACCTACATGGTTCAAAATTGCCTCATTAGCATAATTTCCATACGCTAAGCCCCAAAAAAGTGATAAAAAGAACCACTGCCATTTCAGAGCTCATTATACTCATTCTCACCAGTATACAAGCATCTCTGTAAATGAGTAATGTTTCTTTCAATGAATTGAATATACTGCTTTGATGAGTACTGAAGTGCTCTCTACCTTCTGTGATAGGTGTACAGAGGCCAATGGCTGGTGGGAAGGGAGACAGAATATGTATAAGACTTTTTATTGCAGTCTGGAGCTGTTGCTCTACAGCAGCTTGCTGACAGCAGGATGAGGAGCACAGAGAGAGCTGAGATGGATCTTTGCAGAAAATGATTATATTTGTTTATTCTGCATCATTAAAAGTCTACAGGCCAGTGGCAGGTGGGAAAGGTGACTTGATACATGTATTTTTATTGTTTGGAATGTTATTCCATAGCAGTTTGAAGATAGAGGGATGGTGAGTACAGAGAAGGTTAAAATGGTTTATAGGAGGAAACATGGTACATATCCAGACATCAGTAGCATACCACATGTATGGATGAGGGACAGTACGATGTGCACTGTGTACCTTAGTAGGAATGTTAGACAGGGATGTATTGGAATGCACAAACTCTGCAACAGTGGTTCAAGTGTGTTACATACTGGATGAGATGGGATGAGGGTGGCACACTTGATAATAATTATGGCTGTGGATGAGTATGTGTAGTATATGTTGGTTGTACTTATTTGAGCAAATGGAAGTGTAGATGAGTGACTTGGTGCAGACGACAATGTGGTCTGGCACCACAGTACCCTACTGGACCTCTATGGGGAGCTGGAGTATGGAAGACATAGCACCTTTAGTAGTGGCTGCTGCCCAAGGGTGCAGGGTTTTGCTTACTCACTATCCATAGGTGTATGTTCATATGTACAGGTACATACATGATGACAAAGCAGGGAAAAGAACCTAAAGAACTTCTCAAAAGCAAAGACTAATGTGTTACTGCAGGCAGACTATAAAACTGGACAGTGGTTTTGAGCATAAAGAATGACGCAGCCTTTTAGAATTTGTGCAACGTGAGCTGGCTGTGGATGTTAACACACAGTTGTTGGTCACTGCAGATTAGTACAAACGATCCATTGCAAGGTCACCAAAATAATTCTGCATGCTTGCACAAAAACTCATACCCACTGGAGGTCTAGATATGAGTGCTGAACTTGTCATACCATCCTGTGTCTCTGTCAGGGATGTACCAAGTTGGTAAGTCCTTATGTCACTAGTACATGGTTTCTGCACACAAGTTCCATGACCTCACAGATGTTGAACACTGTTATATCTCCTCCACAGACACATACATATGGGATGTAGTTATTAAGGCATACAACACAAGGTACATTTGCTTACATTTTTATGTTCATTGTAACCTGTAATGCTGTTGCAACACTGGGAAGGGGAGGTTGTGACAGATTAGCTGTGTTACACAGGGGCGTTTATCTGTCTGTTTTCACAGGTGCTATGGTTATGCAGCCCTCCATTTTGGAACAGGGCATACCTGAGGCCAGTGCTGCTAGAGCTTGAAACAATAGCTGTCTATCATTATCACAGTCTAAGGCACAGTGCTATTATTAGCAGTGATACCTGTGGAGAGCTCATTACCACTGACATCCACTGACATAGCTGTGCTGCCTCTGGAAGCCACTTCCACCTCTCCCATACCCATTAAAAGACAGGTCATGCCTGGCACCCCAACACAGGGTGCACTCTTGCCTCTTGCTTACACACCAAAAGTGGGCAGTAGTGCCACCACAGAGCATGGGGGTAGTAGTCAGTAGCAGCAGACCAGTGGCTGGTAAAGCCATTGCTCTTGCTCATTGCCCAAACTGGGTATCACAATGCATGAGCAAGGCAGTCATCCAGGCACAGGTGGATACCACCACGACATGGTAATCAGTGTCCTGCATGAGGCTAGATGAGGGTGTGCAATGCCTGCAATAGATAATTGGTATATTGGACAGGTACCTGGATGCCACCACTGTCTCCATGGGGCAGGAGGGAGGGTAACCCAGACTGCAACAGTGAACACACTCGAACATCTACATTTATGGTAAGAGTACACAACTGTACTATGTCCTTTGTGGTTCACTGTTGCAGTCATGACTGTAGGGTTGAGTCCCAAAGCTAAGAAAGGGTGGCTGGAGGAGAAACAGAGGGAGCGGTCACAAAACCTTGCAAAATTGCAGAAGCAAAACCGGCCCTGGATTTAGAATAGAGAGGGAGGTTGTAATGCTTAGAAAAAGTATGTACAGAACTTCAAGTAGCAGCCTCCAAAATATCCTTGGTAGGAACCCCACAAAGAAAAGCTGCTGAAGTAGCAGTAGCCCGGGTAGAATGAGTCCTAACATTAACAGGAACTGGATTTCCATGATAAGAGTAATAGAACTTGATGCAATGGGCAATCCACTTGGAAATAGTTTGCTTAGTGATTGCTTTCCCTTGAACAGTAGGAGCATAAGCGACAAACAATTGATCAGATTTCCGGAAAATCTTGGTCCTGTCCATGTATAAACGAAGCTGCCTGTGCACGTCTAAAGAGTTCAAAAGACTTTCTTCCTCACTTCGAGGATTAGGAAAAAAGGTAGGCAAATGAATAGACTGATTCAAGGCCACTGCCAAAACCACCTTGGGCATAAATGTGGGATTAGTCCGTAGAGATACCCTGTCCTGATGAAAAATAAGGAAGGGTTCCACAGCCATGAGTGCTTGCAATTCCGAAATTCTTCTAGCAGAGGTAAGAGCTAAAAGAAAAGCAGTTTTCCAAGACAAAAATTTCAAATCCGTGAAAGCTGCAGGTTCAAAAGGAGACAAGGTTAATTTCTCCAAAACATAGTTAAGATCCCAAGTGGGAACAGGAGCCCTCATAGGGAGCCGAATATTCTTAGCCCCTCTAAGAAACTGTTTAAGTAATGGATGAGAAAAAAACGGAGGATCTATATCATAATGTGCAGAAACAGCAGAAGCATGAAGCTTAACAGACGAAAAAGATATAACAATATACCCGTATGTAACAACTCTGTCAGATACTGTAAAATCAGAGGAATGTTTGGAACAGCGGAATCACCACCCTGGACTTGACTCCAGGAACAAAATCTTTTCCATTTACCCGCATAAGATTTTCTAGTGCTGGGCCGTCTAGCTTCAAGGATTACATCCAATACCTGTTTGGAAAGGGCAGAGGTGTTTACAGACCCTGGATCCGCCAGGCAGCTAGATTCAGAGTTTTGACATGACTATGCAGTATCCGGCCGTCCCGTTGAGACAGTAGATGAGGGATTTGAGGCAGAATCCAGGGAGACTGCTGAACCAAGTTCATCAGAGTGGAATACCAGAATTGCTGAGACCAATTGGGAGCCAGTAAAATCATTTGTGGTCTATCCTGTTTTATCTTCAAAAGTACCCGAGGTAGAAGAGGAAAAGCATATACTGAGAGGTGTTTCCAACTGAATGAGAGAGCATCCACTTTCCATGCTAGTTTGTGGTAGGTCCTTGTGCAGAATGTTGGAAGATGATTCTGAAGGGATGCAAAGAGATCTGTGTCCGGACATCCCCAAGCCTTTATAATCATCCTGAATATCCGAACATCCAACATCCATTCATGTGGATCCGAAATGTGCCTGTTCAATGTGTCTGCCAGAGTGTTGTCTTTCCCTGGCAGGAATTGCGCTTGTAAGTCGACACTGTAGGTCAGAGCAGTGTACCAGAGAGTCATGGCTAATCTGCACAGGGGGTAAGAGTGAGAGCCCCCCTGCTTGTTTATGTACAACATCACTGTAGTGTTGTCTGTCTGCATCAACAATTGTCCTGGTAGAAGAAGGCCCCTGAAGGCAATCAGGGCATTCTGTACAGCTAGCATCTCCTTCAAATATATGTGCAGGTGTGTTTGCTCCTTCATCTAAACACCCTAAAGACATCTCCCATGCATGTGGGCTCCCCAGGCATAATCTGAAGCGTCCGTTGTCAGAACTTGGTTGGTTGGTGGAGGACAAAAAGGCTTCCCCTTGTTCTGTAGACAGGCTTCGGCCCACCAAAGAAACTCTTGCTGGAGACAAGGCAAAATCGTGATCACTGTTTCCAAACTGTGGTAATGCTGAGACCATACACTCTTAAGGTACCACTGTAGTTTCCTCATATGCAGCCTTGCATATGGTATTAGCAGAATGCAGGAAGCCATGTAAGCCAAAGCCTGCAGAATTTTTCTTGCAGTCAGCTAGTTCATTGAAGCCAGGTGTTGGAAAGAAGCCAGTTGCACTTTTTTGTCCAGTGTCAAGGATGCCATCTGGGTTGAAGTACTCAGAAGAGCACCCAGGAAAGTAATCCGCTGTGTGGGTACCAGATTTGATTTCTTTAGATTCAGTGTGAAACCGAGGTACTGAAGAAGATGTTGCACAAAAGCTAGATGCCGAAGTAGAGTGTCTTTGTCATCCGCCTGAATAAGACAGTCATCCAGATAAGGGTATATTTGAATCCCCTTCTGTCTGCAAAATGCCATTACTGGTGCCAGGCACTTTGTAAAGACCCTGGGCGCAGTAGATAAGCCAAAGGGCAGCACAGAGAACTGGTAATGCTTAGAGCCTGCTTTGAAATGCAGATACCTGCTGCACTCTTGCCTTATAGGAATATGCAGGTAAGCTTCTTTTAAGTCCAAAGTCACCATCCAAGCGTTCTTGCCCAACATAGGCAGCAGCTGCTGCAGAGTGAGCATCTTGAATTTTTGGATATCTAGGAAGGTGTTTAGTACTGAAAGGTCCAAGATTGGCCTCCACGAATTTTCCTTCCTGGGAACCAGGAAAAGTCTGGAATAAAAACCTTGCCCTATTTCTAAATGTGGTACCAGTTCTATGGCCCTCAATCCTTCCTACCAAAGGTGCTTCCAGGACAGGAGCCCCTGGAACCAGAAAGGGAGAGTCATAAAGACTGTTTTCGGTAGGGTTGAGACTTAATTTCACCTCCCTTGGGAGAGGGGGCACTCCACTGCCTATTCCTAAAATGGGACTGTGCCTGTCCCCTACCTCTGGAATGCCTGAATCTGCCTCTCTGAGACCTGTCCGAGGCTGGAAAGGACCAAGGTTTAGCTGGCCAGTGTCTGCTAAATCTAGGAGGTTGCATCTGTAGAAAATCCTTAACTGTCTGCATAGATTTGGCTTTGTCCTCCATTTTCTTCAATACCTCTTCAGCTTTGGACCCAAACAGAACATCGTGCTGCAAAGTGGCATCCAAAAGTTTGGCTTTAACCTGATCCGGCAAGCTTTGTTCCTTTAACCAAGCATGTTTTCTAATAACAGCGCCAGTTGTTGCAGCCCTACAAGAAGCTTCCAAAGAATCAAAACCATAATGCAGGGTATGTTTACCCACCTGTTCAATAACATACAATAAATCCTGTAACTCCTGATTATCCACACCAATAGACACAGCTGACATCTTTTGTTTAAATACAGACACAAGGTATTGCTGATACATCAGCATATGAAATTGACAGTTCAAAGCCCTAACAGACAATGTAGCAGAAGTATAAACTTTTTTACCCCATCTCTCCAAAGTCCTGGACTCTCGGTCAAAGGGAATAGGATTTTTAGCAGAGGCCGCTTTAACACCCTTAGGACCCTGAGAAATTGTTTCCAGATCAGGCGAAAGATTCTTAAAAAGAAACGTGTGAGAATCTGGAACCCTATAATACCTATCCGGTTTGGCCGGGGTGGGGGGAAAAGAATCAGGAGAGAGAGAAGCTTACGAAAAAACATCATCAACAATGTGCAATACAGGGGGAATAGCCAGAGGCCTATGCTGTGGGAGAAGAAGAAAATCCCTAAGCCTTTTCTTGGATTCAGAGAAATCCTGCCCTTCCCAGTGAAAATGCACCCTCATATCATGTAAATTTTCACCAAAAGAATAATCCTCAGGAGGAGAGGCTGAAGGAAAGGAATCTTCAGCATCAGAGTCCTCATAAGGAGGGAAAGAATAATCCTGCTCAAGGGAAGAAGCAGAAGAAACAGAAATTTGGTCTGAAGAATCATAATCGGACTGTAATCTAGGCTTCTTGTCAGGAGGGGGATGTGAACCCCTGATCATAGTCAAAAGATCTTCAGCCATCCTAAGCATCTGCCTCTGAGGCCTAGGACCCTGATCAAAAGGTGCCTGTGCTTGCCATTTCACTTTAGCTAGAGCCTTAGACTTTGTCTTTGAATGTAAAACTGAATCCACATTTACAGGAAGCTGCAAAGACCAGAGAACACCCTCAGAAGCTGGTACCTGCCTACCGGCTCCGGACCCAACTAAGGGAGCAGTATCTGAAGGTCCAATCCCTGGCAATTCTGAAGACCCCATCAGCTCCACACCAGAGCTGGTACAGGCAATTGGTTCAAAAGAGGCGGACGACAGGAGCTGCAAAGGCACCTCACTGACGACCATCGAACCAGCAACTGGCAATAACTGAGTAACATCCTTTGCTGTGGACCTCGGAGGCCTGTCTGCATCCTTGCGCCTCTTACACACCCCAGAAGCCGGAAGAGAATCCGAAGACATGTTATAATTAAACCTTTTTCCAAAATTTTAAAAGGCAAAGTTATATCTACGCCTAATAGTACGCCGATTAAATCTAGCACAAAACGCACAATTAGCAACGTCGTGGTCAGGACCCAGCCAGGGAATACAGTAAGAGTGAAAATCCCTATGAGGTATTTGCTTCCCACAAGAAATACAATTATTAACTTTTTCTGACATCTGACTGGAGCAAGAAAAAGACCTCCCCAATGGGGTACTTATCTTTATAAAACGAAAATCCTGGGATTAAATCCAAAAACAAACAGGAACAGGCCGACTGGCATCAGTGAACTGCAAAGGGCACCGCGCGGCAAGAAAGACTGGGAAAATGACGTCAGCTGAGGTCTTTATACCTTCTGGCGCATTGACGTCAGGATAAAAGTGACCTCAGCTGACGCCCGATCCATACTTTGAGACTCTGGACGATCGGGGGCTGCTACTGGCAGGAAGAACCCTACAGTCATGACTGGAACAGTGAACCACGAAGGACATCCTATAGCCTTCTGTATCAAGATGCAAGTATGCTACCTGCTATGCTGCTTTAAAAATTCTATACCACAATAGTGATACCATTTGCTAAACAAAACAGTTGCACATTTTAAGTAGGCTTAGCATGAGCAGCAGTAAATTTCTCTTCCCTTGAAGCTCACAATTCCTTGAAAATGCACTTGAAAATAAAATCCACCTGCTAACTCTAACTAGGGCATTTCACTCTCTCGCTCACACACACCTCAACCTCTTAGTGCAAGAAAGCTGGACAAAGCCTAAAATAAATAGGAACAGATTATAAATATTGCTGTCATGAACTAAGAACATTGCTAGAATCTGCACCTGCTTCTGACAAAGTACCTTCTTGATGACACACAGGACAAATATATATTTGTGGAGTTATTCAAACCCAGATGTCAGGTGCAGACCTCATCAATGACTTTTAATCAGGAGCCCACCTTTCCCTTTGTAGAAATGAAATATTTATTTTTAGCATGTGCACAATTAAGGAATCAATGTGAGAAAAATCCACATAAAAAATAGCAAGATGTGAGATAGAAATCTGTGGACATATATATGGGTGCATGGCAACAGATCGAAACATCTAGATATCTACAAAAATATCTAATGTACGAAATACCAACAGTTAAAAGCAATCTATGCACAAAACAGAGAAATGTAGGCATTTTGGCACAGTCCTATGATGAATACAGATGCATGTGCTAACTACAGTGACTGACTAGGTTCAATATACACACTCACTTACTGATCTACAGATAGAATAACAGGATTTACATTAACATGAATTTTCTGATGGATGTGAAGTCTGAAACTCAAATGTTTGTCATTTTCTGACTTTGGTCTTCAATGATTTGTCAGAAAACCACAATTCTGAGAAACAGACAAACATATGAGGGGAAAAATATGGACATTCTCTGAAAATCTGGACAGGCACACACTTCCTGTAACATACATTGCGTTAGTTAGCTCCTGACTAGTAATGACATCTGGCACAGAGTACATGGTGAACTTGGGAGTTAAGCAAGTTAAAGCAACAGAAATCAGCAGATTACCTAGTCAAATGCCCACAGTGGGGCTTTTATGGAAATGTGAGACTTTGCACTAGATATGGGCAATTACTATACTGGACTTTACTCAAAGTTGCATCTTTTTCTTCAGAAAATGTGTATTAATTCACATTCTCTTATTTTCTCAACATTTTCAAGTTATTAGTGCTAATGGTTTAAATGTGTCAATGACTGCCCCTAATTCATTGAGCACTACGCCATCAACAAATAATAAAATAAATAAGTAAATATCTGTAACAGAAAATACATGAATGGTCCAAGAGAAGTTTTACCTGCAATTAAAGCATTTTAAATTAGAACATATTTTAGTGAGAGCCCACGAGATGGTCCATATTACACTTCAACCAAAATGTTCGATTCTGTTCCCTAAATGGTAAGTGCACCACACCTGCAGGCAGGAGGTGGGGTGCTGAATGATGAAGCCAGCAATAAAACACAGTTTCTCTGCTGCCTTTCACCACCATAAATGTATGAACACCAAACAAAATGCACCTGTCTACAACTACAGAATAGTGTTTTCTCCATAATGAAATAATGCCTCGTGGATTGGTCACATATGCTCAGTGACCTCCCCACCCAGCCTCTGGCTAAGTTCTCCCAAGATGACAACCACCACACTAAAATTTTAGAGGAAAAGTACCCCATCCGTAAAACATGAAGGGAATACAGTTCCAAACCTGTATTGGTTTCCCAGTAGTTGGTCAAGAAACACACAATGCCCAAAATAAAATGAGTCATCACAACCTACGAGATCATCTCTATGACATTTTTAACATTATTTTACCTGTCTGTCAGCATCAGCAAGTAAAAATCCCAAGATTGCTTGGCAAAATCCCCAAATCAGTCCCCAAAATCCCAAGATCTTGGCAAAAATCCCAATGAGTGAGAGCACTGGCTACCACTACCAGGGACTGATGCGATCGTTTTTTTTTCCACGCACTTTTGTGATTTAAATTACGTAGCGTGCGGCACATTGAGTCAGGTCTTGCAGCTGTAAAAGTAGGAGGGTGCTTCCCTCCTCCTCGCCCTATGGTTCCGGCGCCTAAAACGGGATGCAAAGGGTGTTCTTAAACAGGAATGCCCTTTCTTTAAAAAAAAAAAAAAAAAAAACTTTTTTTTTTTAAATTAAAATAAAATTAATTTCTCGGCCAGCTGATTCCAGTTGCACCTGCCTGCAGGCGCCCTGGCCTGAACATCTCAGTGATCAGTTGTTCACAATGGACATTGCATATCAGAGGTGTACCTTGATTATGACCTGTCATCAGGTGGATCCTACTTCTCCAATCAGAAGCAGGCTTTCAGCTATGCTGATTATAAGCATCCTCACAACTGGAGAGAGGACAGTACTTGCTGCACATGCTATACTGTGGTCAGCTGGTCCCTTTCCAGTGCTGTGGGGAAAGGGAGAAGACATAACATTCTCTCAGTATGCAGGGTCATGCCTCAAGCAGGGATGTGCAATGGGCATATTACAAGAGGATTAGTGCCCTGCCCTACTTCTCTACTTCATATCTCTGCCAGTAATCTCAGTTTCCATTAGGAGTCATTACTTGAAGGCACATCATCCACGTGCTTCCAACCTTCCCCTTAGAATCTGAGCAGGCTGACATGTTGTCCTTTCTCCTTCTCCCATTTTTGGCTCTTCCATTCTCTGGGTGACTATTCAAAGTGAAGTTGCTTGGGCCACAGTCATTGAGTCATCCTTTTATGCTATAGCGTCAACACATGAGAATAACTATTCAGTATATGTTCATTCTTACAGTCAGCAGTATCTCCCCCTGTCCTCTTTGTGAAGCTCTGCCTTCTTGTTCACAGTCTCTAATTATATTAACTCTGAGGTCACAACAACTCAGAGAAAAATCCCTCCTGCAAACATTTTGTATCCCAGAATAGGATGCCAAGATCGAATGCCTGTGATGTGTGGCTGACGAATGTCTGCAGTTGGTAAAACCAAATGGGTCCAATATAAAAGAAGAGAGCAGGCACTAAGCAAAATTTGCCTGAAGCCACAGCTGATTATAGTAATGTCTGACTTGATTTAACATAGAGACTGGACATAGCTTTAGCCAACATGTCTACTTGTTTGGTTTAGGAAACATAAAGCAGAATATAGGCATGTTGATAAAGTAAAAACTCCCTGTAATTGGCAATAAGCCACCCAGAGACACTAAGAGGCTGAATTTACAAACAAAAGAAAAGGCAGACAATAAGGAAAACAAGAAAAATGGGTAATATAAACTGTCTCTCCACAGGATCAGCGAATATTAAGACTCCATGCACCTGCTTATAAAAGTCTTTACTCCTACATTAAGAACTTTGTGTGTAGCTTATCCAGAAAGGCAAGCAATAAATAGATAAATAAATAAAAATAACTTTTTTTGAGTTCTATGGAAAAGAAGTATGGTCTCCCAATATTTCCACAGAATGTAGTTAAGGTCACTGATATTAAACAATAGTTAACTTTTATGTGGGTAATATACATTTCTTTCCACCCCCACTAACTACCTTGATTATAGCAAGCTCGGATGCTCATAAGCCTAACTACTTATTATACAGCAGAAACGTCTTATTGTAACAATTGTTAATGTCTGTTGTGTACTTTGCAGATGATAAAGAGTCTAGTTGTCTACTGATGTACTATGTTCTTCATCTGTAACTATGTCTGTAATTGTTAATTGCTATGTTGATCAAATTGTTAATTGCTCTGTAAAGCCAATGTAACTACTGTCTATATATTTTAAATGTGGAGCTTTTCTCCCAGGGCCTCCGCTGAAAATGGACCTACATCCAGTCGGACACTCCTGGTCAACAAATGTAAATAAATAAATAAAATGTGGGTTTGTTTGTCTTTTCAGCTTTTCCCGGTTAGGGGTCGCCACAGCGGAACTCCGGTCCGCTAATAATTGGCAGTCGATTTTTATGGTGCCGAGTTGCCTGCCCGATGCCTAACCTTCAGCGAAGGCACGCCCATTCACGCATGTCTTTCGGAGGCCACTCGACCGCGGGGAGGACATGCAGACTCCACACAGAAGGCACTGCAGCCGAGAATAGTTTCACTGTAAGGAAGGATTGCTGAGAAGAAAAACACAGACACATGAAAATGCTTTTGGTAAACTCTTTATTTCTAAAACTTTGTAAATAGATTTGAAAGGAAACTTTTGTAAGAGAAACTTGCAATAAGTAATGCCTTGCAAAAGTGATGGTGGATGATGTTGACAGGTGATTTTGGGGTCAGCTTTGACAGGAGAAGTTGGAAGCAGTGGGTTGGTTTTGTGTTGTGTTAGCATCCTCGGACAAACTCATATTGTACTTCAGTGATTTTTGAATGTATTAGGACTGAAAAGTTGTGGATTGCTCATTCGCTGGTTTTGCCTTTTTATGTGGGGGAAAGTTGTCAGCGATTGCAGTCAGTAGTACTTCAAAACAGTCTTTTTGCAGGCAAGCTGGGTTTCACATGACATGCTGGCGGTTAAGTGCATACATAAACAGCAACACTAAGTTTTTAAGTTTTATTGATAACCCTGCATAAAACAACCTTCATTGTGAAAGAAAACACATTATATGACATTTTTACAACATTAACGGTCAGATTTCAACATGGGGAAGCAACCAGTATTATTGCGAAAATCTGGTTGCGATAATATGTAAGAACCAACAAAACAAATCATATGCATTCATGGATTGCCTCAGTGGGAATATAATCCTAAAATGGCAATATATAACAATCCAAAACTTACTTGTCATCTCCTAAAAACTAAGTAATATCTGATGAACTGCATAAAAGCATTTCTATTTTTTTTTTAAAAACTAATGAACCAGTAGATTTTTTTATATACTCATCATAATCTTTCGGCTTTTCCCATTAGGGGTCGCCACAGCAGATCATCTCTTTCCATTTCTTCCTATCCTCTGCATCTTGCTCTGTCACACCAACCGCCTGCATGTCCTCTCTCACCACGTCCATAAACCTTATCTTAGGCCTTCCTCTTTTCCTCTTACCTGGCAGCTCCATCCTTAGCATTTTTTCCCCAATATACCCATCATCCCTCCTCAGCACATGTCCAAACCAACGCAATCTCATCTCTCTTGCTTTGTCTCCAAACTGTCAAACATGAGCTGACCCTCTAATATACTGATTCCTAATCCTATCCATCCTAGTCACACCGAGTGCAAATCTTAACATGTTTAACTCTGCCACATCCAGCTCTGACTCCTGCCTTTTTGTCAATGCCACTGTCTCCAACCCATATAACATAGCTGGTCTCACTACTGTCTTGTAGACCTTCCCTTTCACTCTTACTGGTACCCGTCTGTCACAAATCACTCCTGACACTCTTCTCCACCCATTCCACCCTGCCTGTACTCTCTTCTTCACCTCTCTTCCACATTTACCATTACTCTGAACTCTTGATCCCAAGTACTTAAACTCGTCCACCTTTACCAACTCTACTCCCTGCATCCTCACCATTCCTCTACCCTCCCTCTCATTTACACACATATATTTTGTCTTAACCCTGCTAACCTTCATTCCTCTGCTCTCTAGAGCATATCTCCACCTCTCCAGAGTCTCCTCAACCTGATTCCTACTCTCACTACAGATCACAATGTCATCTGCAAACATCACAGTCCATGGGGCCTCCTGTCTAATCTCATCTGTCAACCTGTCCATCACCACTGCAAATAAGAAAGGACTCAGAGCTGATCCTTGATGTAATCCCACCTCCACCTTAAACGGATCTGTCACTCCCACTGCAGTCCTCACCACTGTCACACTACCCTCGTACATATCCTGTACCACTCTTACATACTTCTCTGCCACTCCCGACTTCCTCATACAATACCACAACTCTTCTCTAGGCACCCTGTCATATGCTTTCTCCAAGTTTACAAAGACACAATGCAACTCCTTCTGACCTTCTCTGTATTTCTCCAATAACACTCTCAGAGCAAACATCGCATCTGTAGTGCTCTTTCCTGGCATGAAACCATACTGCTGATCACGAATTATCACCTCCCTTCTTAACCTAGCTTCCACTACTCTTTACCATAACTTCATGCTGTGACTGATCGGTTTAATCCCTCTGTAGTTACTACAGCACTGCACATCACCCTTATTCTTAAAGATAGGTACCGAAACATTTTTCTCCACTCCTCAGGCATCCTCTGACGTTCCAAAATTTCATTAAACAATCTAGTTAAAAATTCCACTGCCATTTCTCCTAAGCACCTACATGCTTCCATTGGGATGTCATCTGGGCCAACAGCCTTCCCATTCTTCATCCTCTTCATAGCTGTCCTTACTTCCTCCTTGCTAATCTGTTTCACTTCCGGATTCTCTATTCCCACATCATCCAACCTTCTCTCTCTCTCGCATTCTCTTCATTCATCAGCCTCTCAAAATACTCTTTCCATCTACTCAACACACTCTCCTCTCTTGTGAGTACCTTTCCCTCATTATCCTTTATCACCCTTACTTGCTGCACATCTTTCCCAGCTCAGTTCCTCTGTCTAGCCAATCAGTACAGGTCTTTTTCTCCCTCTTTAGTGTCCAATCTCTCATACAACTCTCCATACGCCTTATCCTTAGTTTTTGCCACCTCTCTCTTTGCCATGCGCCTCATCTCCTTATACTCATGTCTACTTTCTTCATCTCTTTGACAATCCCATTTCTTCTTCGCCAGCCTCTTCCTCTGTATACTCTCCTGTACTTCCTCATTCCACCACCAGGTCTCCTTGTCCTCCTTCCTCTGTCCAGATGTCACACCAAGCACCTTTCTAGCAGTCTCCCTTACTAGTTCTGCTGTAGTTACCCAGCTATTCGGTAACTCTCCACTGCCTCCCAGTGCCTGTCTTAACTCTTCCCTAAACTCCACTTCACAATCACCCTTTTTTAACTTCCACCACATAATCCTTGGCACTGCTTTCACACTACTCCTCCTCTTCTTGATCACCAACGTCATCCTACAGACCACCATTTTATGCTGCTTAACTACACTTTCCCCTGCCACCACTTTACAGTCTCCAATCTCCTTCAGACTGGCCCTCCTACATAGGATATAATCTGCCTGTGTGCATCTTCCTCCACTCTTGTACGTCACCCTATGCTCCTCCCTCTTCTTAAAATACGTATTCACCACAGCCATGTCCATCCTTTTCGCAAAATCCACAATCATCTGACCTTCTGCATTCCTCTCCTTAACACCATACCTACCCATCACTTCCTCATCCCCTCTGTTCACTTCACCAACATGTCCATTAAAGTCTGCTCCAATCACTAGTCTCTCACCCTTGGGTACACTCACCACAACTTCATCCAACTCACTCCAAAATTTCTCTTTCTCATGCATTGCACACCCAACTTGTGGAGCATATGCACTAACAACATTCATCATTGCACCATCAATTTCGAGCTTCATAAACATCACTCTGTTAGACACTCTCTTCACGTCTAAAACACTCTTGGCATATTGTTCCTTTAGTATAACCCCTACCCCATTTCTCCTGCCATCCACACCATGATAGAACAATTTGAACTTGTTTCCTAAACACCTGGCCTTACTTCCCTTCCATCTGGTCTCTTGCATGGACAATATATCAACCTTCCTTCTCTCCATCATATCAGCTAGCTCTCTTCCTATACCAGTCATACTGCCAACATTCATAGTTCCTACCCTCACTGCTACACTCCTAACCTTTCTCCTCTCTTCCTGCCTTCGGGCATGCGTTCGCACTCCTCTTCTCCTTCGGCCAACAGTAGCCCAATTTCCGCCAGCACCCTGTTGGCTAACAGTACTGGTGGCGATCGTTGTTAACCCAGGCCTCGACCGATCCGGTATGGAAATATGAAATTTTCGCACCATAAGTTATGTGGCAGAATTTTTATGCCGGATGCCCTTCCTGACACAACCCTCCCAATTTATCCGGCTTGCACATATATGTATATATGTGTGTGTGTGTGTGTGTGTGTGTGTGTGTGTGTGTGTGTGTGTGTGTGTGTGTGTGTGTGTGTGTGTGTGTCTGTGGCATACATATATATATATATATATATATATATATATATATATATATATATATATAGTTCCCTTTCACAAGATCGAATATATGAATACTCGAAATACAGAAGCCTGAGCCCAAAATCTCGAGTATTCATATACTCGAAATTGTGAAGGGGCACAAAAGGAAAGAAAAAAAACATTTTTTTTAATGTTTTTGCAGGGGGGCTGCACCCGCCTGCACCACCACACCCCCCTACTTAAATATACCAACTCCAAGATCGCACTACAGCAAAGGAGATGGAAATGTACCATTACTCGCTATATGCATAAGCGCACAAAGGGACACTTTCCATTCCTCTGCTGAAGTGTGGTCATGAAACCTGCACATTAAGGAAGGAACAGTACAGGGGGACCCAGCCCCCTACAAAAAGGTAAGTAAAACCCTTAATCAGATTTCTTACACTTCCTGTTCACAATTTCGAGTTACTGAAACTCGAGATTTTGAACTCGCTCTTATTAGTTTCAAGCTTTCAGTAATTCGATCTTGTGAAGGGGAACCATATATATATATATATATATATATATATATATATATATATTATTTCTGCAAACTAGATCTGCAAACTTTGGTTTCACATTTGAGGGTCTTTATTAATGCAAATCTAAAAACAAAGAAACAGAAAATAAATAAATAAATGAGAACAATGTTTACATGACATTTCTGCAGGTAAATCAGGACCAAAAGGTATCACCAAGTTAACAGTTTGTTTTTTTGCAGAATATAAAATGAAAATGGAAAACCTAAGGTTCTAAATATCAAAATTGCTCATATAAATCAGTAGCTTGTCCAAAACACAAGCAGTAGCTGTTACCATGCCAATCACATTTAAATAAAGGCATTAGACCAGCTGTTCATAAACATAGCAAGCACAAATCTTCAAAAAAAGTTAGATATTTAAATATCGGTGCAGGTTTCATCTTTTGAGCTTATTTGTTCTGCACCTGTTATCTACAAGCATTCATTATTTTGGATATATACTGGTCTACCCTCAATAATAAACTTAACAAAGTTACTACTTTTTCTCAAATCTTTCTGCTTAAACTGTTTAATTCAGCTGTACTGGGTCAACAGCACCAAATTTCCCAGCCCTTAAATAAGGCTCCTAATGCTAAAAAGTTCCACCAAATTGTACTGTTAAAGTTGCTGTCTGTGTTTAAAAACAGAACATAGATTAGAACATAAAGCAAGAAAAAAGCCTCTTACTGTTGCTGTCTGTGTTTAAAAACAGAACATAGATTAGAATTTAAAGCAAGAAAAAAGCAAGAGAAAAGCCTCTTACTTTAATCACAGGCTCTGAGGATTCCTCTGGTGTGGTTAAGCCTCGCTCCGCTCGCCCTCCGGACTTGCTTCATGCACCTCCCTGCCCCATATTTCCACCCGCCCCCATTACCTCTAAATTTATAACCCCTCAGACACACCCCTCCTTCTCCTTTGCCAGCCATTAACAGGAATTAATTTGTAACCCATTCCTACCAATATCTCCCCACCTACTATTACACCTAGGTTGCCTACCTACCAGGAATATATTCCTCCCATTGTGTCTCTAATACTTACAAGTCTTTTAAAATACCACCTCTACTCTACACCCTACCTTTACAAGTCACCCTTTATTCTCTCACCATCTATGAAAAACAATCCCTTATAGGATCCAACCATCCCAAACACCTTGCTACCATCCCAATCTTCTCAAGCCATTCTGCCCATTCATTCATGTCAATCAACACCAACTCCTTTACCCTTGCTAACACCCACCCTGTTATACCCAGACATGTTAACACCAAAACTAAATACTACCAAACACTGATAAATACATTTCTAAAGCTCAGAGCTAGTTTGCCCCACACCCTTACTATTGACGGGGATATCCACCCCAACCATGGGCCACCATCCCTAGACAACACCAACTCTAATCATAACAGCCCAAACATAAGACAAAGCCTAAATAGACCCCCAAATTCACTACTGATCTGCCACTAATACATTAGAAGCCTCAACAATAAGGTCCACAACCTCCATGCCCTCCTGACAACCTACTCTCCCGACATACTTTGTCTCACTGAAACATGGTTAAAACCAACTATGCCAGATAATGAAATTCTACCTCCAAGGTATAATATACTCAGGCTAGATCGTACTACCAGGAAAGGGGGAAGGGTTGCTATTCTCTATAAAACTATCCTAAATGTTACTCTAGACAACCTTCAACCACTTATATTTAACAAAGCAGAAATTATGATTTCCAAACTACAAATAAATAAAAAGCCTCTATCCCCTCTATCTGGAAAATATCTCATGTCATACCACTCCATACAGGTGGCAGCATGTATCTATATTCCCCCAGGTAATAACTCAGGGACCCTAGAAGACATCCTCTACTGGCTATCCAATGCCTACCCCCAAGAGACCATTGTTTTAGGGGACCTCAATATAGACTGGAATACCTGCACTGCAGACACCCCAACCACCCACATAAACCTACATGGTTTTACACAAACTATAACCTCTGGTACTAGGAGCAGCAAGCCTAACAATAAAGTAAGTATCCTGGACTTGATACTAATTAATAGCCCCCCACCACATGTACAAATCAGGTACTCTTCCTGAAGATCGAAGTGATCATTCTTTAACGTATACTATTAGGCATAAATTTGAATGTCCACATCTGCCCACATATAAAACAATAAGAAATAACAAAAACTTCAACCTTAATAAATTCCTAGAAGAACTTAAATTATGCTATTGGTCAATTCTAAAACAACTACCACTTGATGAGGCAGTAACACACTTTAATGACACATTCCTGGCCATCCTTGACAACCATGCACCTGCACACTCTATTAGAATTAAAACAAAAGTTGCCCCCTGGCTCAATAAAGAAACCAAACTAAAGATCATCCAAAGAAATAATGCCTGGAACACCTGGCGCACCTCTAAACCCCCACAAGATCAACTCAAATTTCAACAATATAGGAATGATACAAAAAAATCCATATTACTAGACAAAAAAAATATTTATGCCATCTACAGCAGAAACACCACAACAAGCCACAGAAGTCCTGGGCAGGTATTAACAAACTCCTCCACCCAGGGCAATCCACTACTCCAACCCCCTCAGCCCCTACCCAAAAATCACCAGAGTCCATTGCCAATGCCTTCAACAGTATCTTCACAGAAACCATCCAAGCCCTTGCTAGCAAACTTAAACACACTTGTCCTAATGCTGAAACCCTTAAACCCAGTGACAATCTTTCCTTTAGCTTCCAAAAAGTTCTGGCTTCACTCATTAGAACCCTAATTAAAAAATTCAAACCAACCACCCTTTCAGCTGACCTTCTCCCTGCAGACTACCTGCAAAAAGCTGCTAATGTCATAGCCTACCCTGTCACTATTTTGATAAACAGAAACATAAATGAAGCATCTATCCCCTCTATCTGGAAAATATCCCATGTCATACCATTCCATAAAGGTGGCAGCTCCATTGAACTGTCAAACTGTAGACAAATAGCTATCCTTTCCCCTCTGGCTAAAATTATGGAAAAGTGTATCCATAAACAACTCTTACACTACCTTATTCAAAATAATCTTCTGGCCAACTCCCAGCATGGATTTAGACCACAGCACAGTACCACCTCAGCCTTCCTCTCCTTTTCTAATGTCATAAATTCCAACCGTAACAACAAACTATCTTCTGCCCTGTTTCTCAATCTTTTCAAGGCCTTTGACATGGTTAACCACCAGCTACTCTTGCTTACCCTAAATAAAATATCCCTAAACAGCCATGCTATACAATGGTTTCAGTCTTATCTTAGTGGAAGACAGAAGGCTGTCCTTTGGCAGGACAAACTCTCCACCCTTCTCTCCATTACCCTTGGTGTCCCTCAAGGCTCCATATTAGGTTCCTTTCTTTTCTCCCTCTTTATCAATGACCTCCACACTGTAATCCCAGACGCAGCCTGTATACAATATGCCATTGACTCCACCCTGATCTGCTCAGCCTTTATCCCTATAGATCTCATTAGTTTAACCCAGAAAACCTTTAATACAGTGGAAAACTGGATCTCTAATCAACAGCTGATATTAAATCCTAATAAAACAAAGCTATTGCTCTTCTCCCCTACTCGCAAATCCTCTCAACCTTCGTTTACTATAACATCTAACAATAGGACCATAATCTCACCAGATATGTATACCAAACTCCTGGGTGTTATAATAGACAACAACCTCAAATATGATGTGCATGTAAACCAAACTATTAAAACTGTTAATAACAAAAACTTGCTCCTTATACAAAAACAAACCTTTTCTCACCCCTCTAGCTAGGACTGCCATTGCCCGTACCCATATGCCTCACCAATACTCACTAACTTGAACAAAACTGATCTCGGCAAACTCTCTAGCTGCTACAATCAAATTGCCAGGTTTGCCACAGGAATGCCCTACAGGACACATCATCATCAAAACCTACACCTCTTAGCTTGGCTAGAACTCCCCAGGCTAATTCAATTTAATCAACTTACTGTAGCATTCAAGGTTATTAACCATCCAGAAAAAATGCCCTCCCTTAAAAACATTATCCATCCCTACAAAAATGCTAGGCCTCTTCGTTCCACTAAAAAACTTTTGGTTCAATCTGTTAAAGCTAACAACCTATCTGGAGAATCTTTGTTTGCAAATTCAGTAGGCACAACCTGGAATTCACTCCTATCTGACCTTACTCTGAACCCCTCCCTTAATCAGTTCAAAAAAATCTAAACTCACTGGTTATGTCCTTGCTCTAACCCTGACTAAAGCCTCATCTACTTTCATATCCCTGCAATTTCTTTTTCATAGCAACTAACCTCTTACACAGGTTTGAAAAGAGAAACTGTAATATCTTTGCAGATATTCTGTATATAAGCTGCACCTATAGTTTTGATAAGAGAAACTGTAACATATTTGTATATATTTCTGTGTATAAACTGTATTCTTCATAAGCTTGAAATGTGAGACTGTAACTTGCATGTTTATAGGTTCATAGGTAGGTACTAGGCTATCGGCTCAAGGGCCTACATAAGCCTAGCCAACAAGGTTCCCTCACTTACGCTGCCCAAGAAAGTTATTTTTCTGTGCCACTGTCATGCAGAGACACAGAAGTGATCCCTGGGTTGTATTTCCTATTTCCCATCTACTCATCAATATTTTTCTTGAAGAGTGCTAATGAAGAACGTTGCTTGACATGGACCTGTTCCCGAGTATGGGAAGTCTCTGGGACAGGACTCTATCCCTCCAGCATGTCCTGTTTATTGTGGTGAGAAGGTTTAGGTCCCTAGAGCGTGTAGCACAGAGGGATTGGGATTCTTTAAGGTGTAGCATGTCCAACAGCTCTGGGTTTGACATAACTTTATATGTTAGGCAGAGATCACCTTGGAGTAGGCGATATGCTAGAGTAAAGCTGGAGTTTTTTGAGACGGTCAGTGTAAAGCATTTGTTTGAGGCCTGTAATCCTCTTTGTTAGGAACTGCTGTGGCCTTTCCAGCTGCTGCAGATGTCCTGTGAGGTACATTCCAAAAGGGGCATTGTACTCTATAATGGGTCTAATGAGTGTCGAGTAGAGGGGAACAATGACCTCTTTTTTCCTGGATGAGAACCCTTTTATGATGAGGTGTGCCACGTAGAAGGACTTCCTGACTACTGTGACGATGTGACTATCAAAGGAGAGACTAGTGTCCACCTGGGTCCCAAGGTCTCTTATCACACATTCGGTGTTAAGTAGATTGCTGCCTATGTGGTAGTTCATGGGTACAGAGTTTTTACCAAAGGGGATGACACTGCACTTTTTGGCATTGAGCTTGAGGCCATGGCTCTAACACCAGGCATCTGTCTCAGCGAGGCCCTTCTGTAGGATGTCCACATCATTTGGGGACTTGACTATGGCTCCTAGTTTGCAGTCATCTGTGAACTTTGTTAGCCAGAGGCCTTCTGTGTTAGCCTGTACTTCAGAGAAGTAGATACCAAACAGGAGAGGTCCCAGGACTGAACCCTGTGGTACTCCACTTGTCACTGGTTTGAGGTCAGATTTGGAGTCTGCAACTTTTACAGTGTGGGTTCTGTCAGTGAGCCAGTTGGCAACCCATCTTGTGACGTAGGGATTTATACCTAGTTTAGTGAGTTTAGCTATAATTCCAGAATGGGGGATGGTGTCGAAAGCCTTGGCGAGGTCAAGATAGGCTGTGTGAACCACCTTACCCTCATCTATGGCTTTGGTGACTGCCTCAAAGAAGTTGATCAGATTCAGGAGACATGATCTGCCTTTCACAAACCTGAACTGGGTGGGATCCAGAGTTTGGAGGTTACCAATGTCTTTGTTTATGAGTTCCATGATGATATGTTCCATGGCCTTGTAGACCAGGCTCGTCAGGCTAATAGGGCAATAGTTCCCGGGATCAGTGGTGGCTCCACCTTTGTGGAATGGGATAACCGTTGCTGTGCACCATTCAGTGGGCACAAAGCCTAATGTGAGGCTATTACTAAACATGGTGCTTAGGTGGGGAGCCAGTTTGTTCTGAAATTCATGTA